>NW_017677007.1:0-35944 GCF_001879085.1 Nicotiana attenuata
CCTTTTGCCAACATTAGGGCTCCAATCCCTGAGTTGAGCTTTTTACCTTTTAGCCATCATTAGGGCTCCAATCCCTGAGTTGCGCCTTATTAGACATAGGGCCTCCATTCCCTAGTCGCTTTTTCGCCAACATTAGGGCTCCAATCCCTGAGTTGACGTTTTAGATATAGGGCTCCATCCCCTGATATTTTCCCTTCTAGATAGATGCAATCCTTATTTTATTTGCTTTCGAAAAAAAAAGAGAAAAAGAAAAAGAAAAGTTTAGATTTTGTCGCAAATAACTCACGAAATTTTCCTAGTGAAAACTGGGGCAGAAAAATTTCGTTCATTTGTTTATTTTTGTGTATGAGCAGGTTTTACCTCGAGACACAGAGTTCGAGATGACCAAAAGAATGAGTCTCAATCCAGAATAAAGAAAAGAAGAAAAGAACAAAAAAGAAGTGAATTCAAAATGCTGAAGCGGACAAAGATGCGGACTGCTCAAAACCTGACTGAAGTTACAAGCTCCACCTGTCCCGCTTTGATCCAAATGCTGAAGAAAGAAATGGCACTCGCAGCTGACGAGCATCAAGATTCAGATCGGAGTCCACAGTAAAATTAGCTATGACTCAAGACCAAGCTTCAAGAGATTTATAGATAGGAATCTTGTAACTCATAGTTGATAGGCATAGCTAGCTTAGCTTTGATTTTCCTTTTGGTGTAATAAGGAGGTCAGCAAGCAGTAGCAGCAGCAACAGCAGTGAAATCACAGCTCCTGGTAGTCCCAGCTTCTAGAACTACACTGACCTGATTCCTTTACAACCAAGGATATGTAGGCAACCTCTGAAGCAAGGTTCGGTCAGACATTTTTAAAAAATGCTTCTCATGGAGTGCCAAGCGGGCAAAAAACCCTCATAATTGCTCATTTATCTTTGCCCGGAAACCCTTCGTGTCTCCGAGCAAAGAGGGGGAGCTGTGAGCACATGATTTTTGCCTCGCTTGAATTACTCCTATAGAATTCTTAAGATTGGGATTTTCCTTTTTATTATTTGATTTTTAGGATTTAATTGCGTAATTTTGTGTGTATTTTTTTTTGTGTGTGCACGTTTAGTTTTAAATAATTCAGAAAAATACAAAAAGTATTGCATGGGCATTTAGGATTTAATTTTATATATTTTAGATTAATTAGTAATTAGGGTTGTACAAAAATACAAAAATCACAAAGAAAACTTTGATCTGTTTTGTTTGGTTTTAATTTTAGTTATTAGGTTTATTAGTTTCCTTTAAATTGGTATTAGTTTAATTATAGCTTAATTAGGTAGGTTGAATTAATTTTTAGGTTTAATTCTAGTTCGGTTTTAAAGTTGAAAAAAAAAAGAGAGAAAAACAAATAAAAGAACAAAAAAATTAATTGAAAGTGAAAAAGGGAAGGAAAAGAAGCAGGCCTGATAAAATATTGAGTATTTGGGCTAATATTTTAAAATAATTCATTGGCCCAATCAATTGACCCCTGAAACCAACCCAAACAAAACCCCTTGAACCAGCCCAAAAAGCCACCCGGTCCAGCACCCAATTCCCAAAAACGACCCCGTTTACTAATCTCAAATCCCAGCCGTCGAGGTTCCTTGATCGAACGGTTGGTAAGCTAGGTGGTCTAGATATATAACTGTCTTAAGCCCCTATCCCACCCCCCCCCCCCCCAAGGTTCCGTCTCTCAGACCGCTTAACCCTAGACACCCTAATTCCACCGCCTACCACCGTCTGCCGCCGGCCGGAAATCGCCTCCGCCGGCGGCGAACCTCCAATGGCTCCCAAATTCACACCACAATATCATCTCCCTCTCCTCATCATGGATCCATAAATATTTTCTTTCAAATCCCACCCCAACCTCTCAAATCAACGAAACCCTAGGGTGCCGCCACATGTTCCTCCGCCGTGTCCGGTGGCGCCACCTCCAATCCCACCCAAATTAACACCAAATCACCTCCTCAACTCCCTCTTTCCAAATCTCCAACCACTTTCCTTCGACTCTCCCTCAAGGCGTTCGAATAACCAAAACCCTAATTTCTCAAAAGAGGGTTTACGGGTAATTTGACCTCAATAGAGTTTAGCCGTGTGTTTTCTCATGAAAACACACGATTAAACATTATTTTGGTCAAGGGATTCAAGGTGGCTGGCCCAGGTCTTGACCTAATTCTGGTACTCCCTTCTTTTTCATTTTTCCTTTTTTTTATTATTTCTTTTTTGTCCTTTTTTATTTGCTGGTTAGTTTTTCTTAAATTCTTTGTTTGAGTTTCTGATTTTTCTTCTTTATTCGTATTGAAATAGCATGATTTTGTATTTTTGTTAATTTTGTTGTTCTTAGTTTTCTGCTTAATTCTTAGTAATAGCCTGCAATTTTAGTTAATCAGAATTAATTCAAGTTTAAAATTAGGTTTAGATGGATTGGATAGTTAAATTTTAGGGGGATCTATTTATAATTGGATTCATGTTTGGTTATGGCTGAATAATTCCAAGCCTTGTAGGTAACCATGGTAATTTTTTGACCAAGTTAAAAGGGCTGGGGTTAGGTTAACATAGGTTAGTAATTTCAGAATTGATTCAGGGTTAGTATAGGTATTTTAAATAAGAGAATCTTGCAGTAACTGAAATAGAACCCACTAGAACCTTCTAGATTGGGGTTCTAATTTGAAATTCATGAAATTGGGTGGTATAGCTTGGGTAACAAGTCAGTCCTTCAAGGACTTCTAAGCTAAAAAGCTGAAAATAAAGAGGGGGCTAAGGTGTAAAGTAAAAGTCTGAAAATTGCCCTAATTTTGCCTATAAAAGGCAGTACCCCTGCCTTGCAAAACAAGTTTTTAGGTCCAGAGATCTGAAATTTGAAATTCAAAAGTTTAGAGGCTAGAAATCTGAAAATTTGAAATCCACATTTAGAAGTTCAAAAATCTCAAAATCTGAAAGTTTGAAATCCTGAAAACTTACAGTTCCATTAAGTTATTTGGGTTGATTTTGAGGTTTCCAAATTCTAAATCAAATCTCTAGCTCACCCGAGGTTGAAAATGGCCTGAGTTTCCTTGTGCTGCTAGTAGTTGAGGTTCTAGAGGTTCCTGGGGGCTATTTCGAGTTAATTTGGATCATTCAAGCTTGGTTTGGTGCTTGCTAGTGTTACTTGATTGAAACTAATTTCTGGATTGCTTGATACCATTTCCTGGGTTTGAAATTGGCTTTAAACTGCTGCTGACTGCTGTTTACTGCTGCTGACTCTTCCCTCTTCTTACTTTCCTTACATTCCAGGTACTCCGTTGGCCTCAAATGATATATGAAGGTTGAATCGAATGTGTGATCAAAATTTGATGAAATGATGAACTGTTACACATGTCGCCTTTAAATCTCATTCAAATCATATGATTCATGTTAGATTGGCTTATTTGATCTAATGTATCCTCAAGTACTTGCAAACATGTCTGTTTAATGTAGGCTCCATGGAAATGTGAAAGTTATATGGCTTGGACAGATTATTATTTGTAATAATAAGACTGTGAACTCATGAACGTCTGTTTTAATAGTGTTAGTTCTAATCTAGTATAATCTTAGTAGTGTTAGAAGTGTTAATTCGCGCCTGATAGACATTTGAAAAAGTTTTGTATTGCAGTAATTAATTCCAGTGGTTTAGACTTGAGATCAGGGAACTAGAATTTTGAAGTCTCTACCTAATAAATCAGGCATCTTCTTTAGTTAAAAAATGTTAATCACTTTAGTTATATTGTTGAATTTCGGAGATTAGTGTAGTAATTCCTCAGCTTAAACATGATCTGAATATGAATCTGAAATTTGATTTTAAATGAGCAAGTGTTTGATTTGAGCAAATTCAAATTGTTCATTTGTTGTAAAACTTATCAGTGTTGTGGGGCCCAGTTTAAAATCAGTATTGGTTTGGGCTCTCTTTGGACCAAAACTGGACAAATTGTGTGCATAAAATTTGAGGCCTCTGCTTGGCCAATTACAAGCCCAAATATTGAGCTCCACTTCAGGTGGTGGATCCAAATGCAATGCTTCAGCAATGACAATTGTTGTGTCTGAAACTTGGGCTTAATCTAACGGGCCCAGACTTTTGTTATTGGTAAATGCTACCATAAAAAACTAATTAGAATAATTTAAGTGTTAATTATTTTCACCCGTTAATAAAAATAGGAATAAATTCATATTAGACAGTGATAGTTCACATACCTTCAACCTTAGTCTAGTATCCTTTAAAAAATGAAATTGAGGTGTGCCGCGCCAAATAAAATCATAAATTGCGTGGCCCTCTTTAATCATTTCTTTAAAATACTTAGAACTCGGGATGTGTCATTTAGCGAATTTTCATGGCCTCCCGCAAAGTTAACAACGCGTTAGTTGCTTTAGGCGTGTTCTTTAATAATTTTACCTTCTTAAACTCGGGTGTGCATTTCATGTGACCCAAATCCAAATCCTAAAATGTTGAATAAAATGTGTTCCGGATTGCGGGTGCATTTCATGTGATGCGATCCAAAGACACGTTTTAAACGACGTTCAATTTTCCTTAAAATTAATTAAAAGCGGTAAATAATTTTAAATTGCACTATAGGATGAACATGTTTTAAAATAAGATATTAGGCCAATTATGATAGTTTAAGCGACAGTGCTAGAACCACGGAACCCGGGGGTGCCTAACACCTTCCCTCGGGTTAACAGAATTCCTTAGTCAGAATTTCTGGTCCGCAGACTTCACTTGGAAAGTCGAAAATTTCCTCGATTTGGGATTCAAGATAAACCGGTGACTTGGGACACCAAAAGCCAAACCTATCCCAAGTGGCGACTCTGGTAAACAAATAATCCCATTTCGAATAATATCACTTAAAGTGGAAAAATTCACTTATACACTATCCTTCGGGGTGGTGTGTAAAAAGGAGGTGTGACAATAGGGATTTAAGGTGCACAAGCCATGACAAGTAAATCACAAAATCATTAATTCAGAACAGAAAAGGCAGAATACAGCATGCTTAATGATGGAAATTAGTTAAATACTAACAGGAGACAAACAAGAATGAAAGAGACAGTAAAGAAACATGTTGTTGTTGATGCTGAAAACTTAGTTAGAACATACCAGTCAGCGAAGCAAAGTGCAATTATGAAAAATAAGCAGGACTTAAAAGTATAGCCTTGGCTTTTTGCCGGCTAAACAGGCAGTAGCACAAGTAGTAGTAAACCAAGAGAGAGTTGTTGAGGGTAAGTGTGTTCAGAACTAAAAGTGTTCGTGTCTGAAAGAAGAGAAGTGCAGGGTGTTTATAGCCTTTTGAAAACGAGTGAAAGAGAAATAATAAGCCACAAACATGGAAACAATCACTATTCAGAATCAATTATACGAGTGATTGCCTTTAATTAAGGGATCACTCGCTTAAGGGATAATCACAGGCTCATAATAAGGAAAGAAACCAATTTGTAGGCAAACTGACAATTGCCATAAAAGAAGCAGTAAAACAATTGAGTAAGTAATCAAGTCTATGTACATGCATATACTGGTTTTGGGAAGGGATTCAGTAAGGCAAGACAAGGAAAAGAATCAATTAAACTTAACAGACGAGTGAAATCAGAATTTCACAAAAAGAAAGGTTTGAAATCAGTCCAAGATTGAAGATCAGTCAAGAGGGAAATTCAGCATATAAATAAAGTGCACAAACATTAGACATGCGAGGCCAAATTATGGCAAAGAGAAGCAGCATGCAATAACAACACAAAGTTAGCAGACAGCAAACCTTCGAAACATGATAGTCAAACAGGTCAACTTCAATGGCTTAGTAGTAGAGAAAAGAGAGAGTATCAGAAGCATGAAAAGGGTCAAGTGAAAGACCCTTCTGAAAAAGAATAGTCGAGTTTCAATGGTAGCAAGAAACCAGAATCACATAAAGAAATAGATGCTGAAACAAAAGAATTTCAAATCAAGTCGAGCAACTTCAAACAGATGAATTGCACAGGCATTTTCAGAAACTCGAATAGACCCTAAAGAAATTAGGGTCTTGAAACCAATCAAGTCTAGAGATGATGAACAAGTAAATCAAACAAATAAATAGTCCCAGGAACTCGAATAAACCCAAACATTAGGGTTTTCAACACCAATCGAGCCTAGAGATAATAAACAAGTAAATCAAACAGATAAATACAAATGGACTAAGAAAACTCAGAGGACCTTAGGGTTTTTATCATGCAAACTCAGAGAGGGGAACAATACGAGCAAACATAGCAGAACATGTCAAAAAATCTGAGATAGTTTCGAAATAACATAACAAAAAAAAAACCTAAAAGATAAAGAGTTTTGGAAGCAGAATCTTAAAAGAAACTTCGAGAAAAACACTTAGAAGTTCAAAGCAAACATAGACCTGAAGCAGATCTAAAAGAAATCGAAAGAACCTTAGAGCTTAGGGTTTCAGAAGAACCCCGAATGATGAGAAAGGCCTCGAAAGCCATTGATCTGAGCAGAATAGTCAAAGGTCTGACTCGAACGGTCATAGATGGCCAGAGAAACGCCACCGATGACCGGAGTATAGCCATGAACCAAAATCGACCAAAGGCTGGACCAGAGTTCTTCACGGTCTGGCCTTGAAATCATAAGAACAAACACAAAGGGGTCATGGAAGGCCGGCATAAGTCTCCGATGACCTTGGAAGGCCATAGGTTAGGGCGGAGTAGGGTGGAGGCGGTTAGGGTTTGAGGGTGGTGTAGAGAGGATTTGGGAGTCGAGGGGAATTCAGGGGCGGCGGATTATGAAGAATAAAAAGGGTTTCGGGGGGGTCTTTGGGTTTAATTGGGAAAGGAGTAATGGTTTAAGGCGGATTATGAAGAATGAAAAGGATTGAACGGGTAAGTGGGGCAGTTTAATAGAACAGGGTTTGGGTCGATTCAGATTGCAATTGGGTTGGGGTAATTGGGATTCAAATTAGGGTCCAATTGGGGTTCAAAATCAGGCTATAATTGAAATAAAATGGGGCTAACATTTAAATAGCCAATTTTTCTATTTGATTTATAAAAAATAGTAAAATAATTTCTGTAAATAAATTAAAGGTACTAAAATGATTTATAGTACATAATTATCAAATTAAAAAATACTGAACTTAATTTTATAGATATAAACGTTATTAAATCTAAAAGAGGCTAAGATTGTAACTATATGCAATTAGCCTTAAAAATACTAAATAAATTTGTAAAAATGTACACAAATTATTTTAGCTACATTTTGGTATGAATATGCAAATCCGATAAATGAATTACCAAAATGATGATTTTGGAAATATTATTGGGTTTTTAATGAAAAAATAGGGAATAAATTGTTTACAAAATCCTTAAAAATTAATAAACAATTGGACATACTTATATATGCATACATATGCTATTTTAATAGTAGTTTGCATATTGAAAACACATAGAAAAAATTGGGTATCAACATAGCTAATTAGAAAATTGTGAATAAGTATTGCTAGTAGTAGAACTAGATAAAACTAGGTAGAATAAATGGGTGAATACGTGAACAAATTAGGCGAGGTTATGCAATGGGTGTCTAATTTTATTAGATGACCATGTGTCATAAATTAAGTAAAGAGTGGAGGGGGTGAATTCCATGTTTGATTGTGGGAGATAACATTTAGTGACTAAGCATTTTAAGTTAGTAGGTGGCTTCTTAGGAGTTAAGTGTTTTATTAGGTGTACTACACACATACACATGGGATTTTGATGACTAATCAAATGGATATTCAATTAATGACATGTATAGGTGGTTAAAGGCCCTTTTTAATATATATATATATATATATATATATATATATATATATATATATATATATATATATATATATATATATANACTTTTGGCTAGGAGTTCATTCTTTTATTTGGGAAATATTCATTCTTTGATCTTGGGAATAAGCACTTTGGTATAAGGAAGCGTTGGCAGCAACGTTCTCACTTTGAGGATAACTCTTTATTCAAGTTTGATTCTTCATCTACGACTTTCAAGATTGTATGAGCAATTAAGGTATGTTAAGGTTATCTCTTCTTTCTTTTTGGTATGATCCATATGACACAACGAAACGAGCAAGCACGCAAGTTTCATAAATGATTATATTCTTAGAAGTACTAAGGTTACCTATGTTCCTGATTCCCCATATGTCCTACTACCATATTGTCTATTCATGGGTCTCATAATATTCCAAGAGATCATATTGACTTACTTCATTATGCATTGCATTCATTTATACATGTGCATTTACCTATGACTCAGACGACATATATATATATATATATATATATATATATATATATGGAAAAGGGTTATGGCGTATAATACGCATCACCAATCACCACCTGATAAGCTGGTATACGTTCATGATATTTCCCACAGTGGCTGAAATGATATGATGGGATGCCCTCAGAGGCTTGATGATGATATGTACGTACAAACCTATGCATTACATGACATTTACATGCATATACATGACATCATAAATGTTTTATGATTTACATATCTATCCAGACATACAGGTTGAGTCCTTTACTCTATGTTTCTTTCATGTCCTTTATATACTTAATTACATGCCTTACATACTCGGTACATTATTCGTACTGGCGTCTTTTTATTAAGGATGCTGCATTCATGCCTGTATGCATAGATAATCAGTTTGACGAGCCCTCATAATAGTCGAGGTTAGCATTCAGCGAAGGATCGGTAAGACTCCACCTCATGCGGAGTGCAGCCGAGTCTCTAAGTCATCGTGTCAGAGTTTTGTTACAGACTTATGGGTAGGCCGGTACCCTGTCCCATTTTATGTCAAATAATCTTAGAGGCTTTGTAGACACAGATTTATTATGTACAGTATGTAAGATTCCTTGACGGTCCATATATATTTATGTTTTATGAACGATGGTTCATTGATATAATTTTTTCCCACATACTATTGTACATTACGAGTTGTGGCCATGTTGGCCCATGATAGTTACAAAAGAAATGAATGAGTTAAGGAGTGGTTCGCTCGGGCCACTACGGCACTGGATGCTAGCCACGCCTCGCCAGGTTTGGGGCGTGATAGTAATATAAGGTCTGAATGAGAAGGTTAGATACCTTCGACATTTTCCCAAATATCTACCAGCTAATAGAGCATAACACTAGCTCCATAGGGCATAATAATACGCATAACATGATATACATATACATGAATACTTGTCTGTTACGGATATGTGAATTCTGAACTAACGTGGATATACGAATACTGATCTGGCACGAATAATCGAGTGTTGAACTGACGTGAATATCTGATCATTGAACTCACATCCATATCTTAGTATTAAGCTTTCATGAATATTTGAGTACTGGACTGACATGAGTATCTTAGTATTGAACTGACTTGAATGTTCTAACATGAGATCTGAATACTGGAAACACAAATGTCGTGACATGAGATTTGAATACTGGAAACTTGATTGTTATAACATGATACGTGAAATACTAGTGTACAAAATCTAATTATGGTGAAAATTCTAACTCGTAAGCTACTTACCCGATCCTTTATAGGATCATATATGGGCCGATGAATCTGGGATTGAGCTTTTCTTTCTGTCCAACTCTTATAACACCTTTCATAGGAAAAACTTTTAGAAACACCCAATCATCAACTTGAAACTCTAGGTCTCTGTATTGCATGTTCGGATAGGACTTTTGGCGACATTAAGCTGTCTTCAAATGACCCTGAATCAACTTGACTTTCTCCATAGACTGATTGACTAAATCTGGTCCCAGCAACTCCGCTTCGCCAACTTTGAACCAAGTAATTGGCAATCTACACCTTTGCCCATAAAATCATGCTTTTAAAATGAGGGAGACAATTCTATTTTAAGGTCCTTATTTACCATCTCCACCAAATGATATGTGTGTTCTGAGATAATCACTTGGTTTTCTGCTGCTCGACTTTCTCTTTCTGACAATTTAGACATGGCCACAAAGTCTGCAACTTTTTTTTCATGTCGTTCCACAAATAAATCTCCTTAAGATCATGATGCCTGGAATTATGGGCTTCTAACATCTTCCTCCCTCGCTAAGTCCATCTATGGTTGGAACACACAATCTATCCTGGTACCTGAAAGTACCATAATCTCCCCCATGTTCAAAATCCATCGTCATATGCATGTGAATCCCCTCTTTCAGCTACAAAAGTAGGGATCATCAAACTGTTTGCCCTTCACTTCGGCTACTAAGGAGGAACAGGTCTTGTTCTAGACAATAACTCCACTATCTTCGGTGTCCGAAAGTCGAAATCCTACCTTGGCTAAGTAGTGAACTTCTTTCAACATAGTACTTTTGTCTACCTCATTAATGAGCTATACTTCGCACACTTGATTATCTTCTTATAGCACTTCCTGAAAATACTTATAATATTATTGTGAACAAGTCTTTGACATGTACTCTAAATTTTTGAGGCTCGTACAGTGGCACTACCCTCATAACACATAAATAGGCATGATTTTATCGCTTTTCTGGGATCACTTTTTCATCAATAACTAAGCTCGATGGTCATTCTACTCACTTTGTGTTTCTTACACATGCTAGCAATATTTCTTGTGGTAAATATAAAATTTTCCCTCATTACCAAACTGATTTTCTTTTTCATATCCCATGCTAACTATTCGAGTTTCAAATCTCTACCCGGACTTACTGAAAATTTTTACATAACCCCTTAGAAAAAAGGTCTTATACTTGCGGATCCTTCTCTTTTTGTTGGGATCCAAATAACTTTCCATATTTTCTGCAATTCGTTGCACTGTACGTCAATGACGACTCATCTTCCAACTTACTTCTAAGTTAGGAAAAACTAAATTATTCACATAATGGAAAGCTAATGTATTCATAACTATCATACAAAATCTTAATAATTTATCTCTGCTCACACTGTCAGTCTTTGAGAAACCACATTTCGATAATTCCTAAACGTTATTCTTCTATAGTTTGTTCTCTCACTGCTAGCTGATTTTTTTTACTGTCATTGTACTTCGGGTTTAACTTAAACTATTTGGGTTCTAACACATGTTCTATTTTTTAAACTGTCATCCACTACTAGAGTTAACTTGGCTAAGTGAATCAAATATTACCTCTACTAGCTCTGTTGAAATTGCTAATTCACTGTATTTACTCAAAACTTATTTACTATTCTTTTACTAACCACCCGTAGCATCATATTTTCTTCTCCTGCTTTGAATAACTAAAGTGAAGCGTAAGGTTTATCCTAAATTCCCACATCATCTGGCCATATTCTTTTGTTATACACTATCATTCTTTTTGAACTATGCACATGGATCACACTTAGGAAAATTTCATCTGTGTTAAACAAAATTGGGATATCTATGTGACGACCCAAAGGGGTCATCACCTATTTTCTCATTCATTCCGTGCTTCCGAGGCCTCAAAAACCTCATTCAGGATTGCCTCGATTTGCGTGCGCAGTCCGGGCGCGTAACCGGAAAGCTTAAATATGAATTCCGTGTAAAAAAAATTCTAAACTTTTTAATATTAATATGAATATAATTGACTTCGGTCAACATTTTGGGTGAACGGACCCGGACCCGTGATTTGACGGTCCCGGAAGGTCCGTAGAAAAATATGTGATTCGAGCGTATGCCCAGAATCGGATTCCGATGTTCCAAGCCCGAGAAATGAAATTTTTGAGTAAAATTGTTTTTCTGAAATTATCAAGGGAACTGGAAATGAAATTTGATTAAAAGACTGTGGTATCGGGCCCGTATTTTGGTTCCGGCGCCCGGTACAAGTCTTATATATGGTTGAAGCGCTTTCTGTAAAGTTTGGTTGAAATCGGACGTCGTTTGACGTGTTTCGGACTTAAAATGGAAAATTGATGTTTTATGACAATTGGGAAGAATTCATGAGTTTTGAGGCTTGATCCGTTGTTTTTGATGTATTTTGGCGATTTGATCGCACGGGTAAGTCCGTAGGGTGTTTTGGAGTTATGTGTATGTTCGGTTTGGAGCCCCGAGGGCTCGGGTGAGTTTTGAGTAGGCCCCGAGGGGGTCTTAGACTTAGAAATAGCAGATGTTGCAGGTCCAGGGAGTTGCAGGCTCCAGCGCGCCCGCGGTCGCCTTAGCACGGTCCGCGGTGCATGCTGCGCGGAGGCGGTCGCCTTAGTGCGGTCCGCGGTTGAAGCTGCCCGGCCGCGATCGTCCATGCGCGGTCCGCGTAGCTAACTTCAGTGAGCCAGCATTTCCCAGGTCTACCAGCGCGGCCGCGTTCCCCTGTGTGCGGTCCGCGCTGGAGGGTTGAGAGAGTGGTATTTGTACAGTTCTTCAGCGCGGCCGCGGTCCATTTTTTCGCGGTCCGCGCTGGGTCTTCAGAGGGTATATAAGATCGGGAATTTCAGTCATTTTTCACTTTTTCAAAACCCAAAACATAAGAGGCGATTTTCCAAACGATTCTTCTTCTCCAAAACGATTGGTAAGTGATTTCTAACTCATTTTCTTTACTCCTTAACATCTTTAAACATAATTTAAACTTCAAAACAAAGATTTTAATGTGGAAATTTGGGAATTTTGGGTAGAACCTAGGTTTTCTAAAATTGGGGGTTTTGGACCTCAATTCGAGGTCCGATTCCAATATAAATTATTGCATAGATTTGGTTGAGTTGGAGCCGAATTTGAGAGGGAAAGCGGTTGTTGAGGATTGAATTGGCCGTGGAAGTTTGAGGTAAGTGTTTGGTCTAACCTTAGCTTGAGGGATTAGGAGTTGAGTCTTATTTGGTATGTGCTAATTGTGAGTACAACGTATAGGCATGGTGACGAGTATCTATACGTTGGTGTCTAGCATGACCGTGAGTCTTATAATGTGAACTTCATGATTATGTTGAATAACCTATGCTTTAAAGATGATTTCTACTTGTTGTGGAAAGTTAATGAAGTAATTGTGATTCTTGAACATCGAGGAGCAATGGCTCAAGTTATATTATGAATTTGTGAGAGCAAGTGGGTTGATTGAACCCTTGGAGCGTTGGCTCAAGTTACAATACGAATTGTGAAAGTTTATGAGATGATCGCACACTTTGGAGCATTGGCTCAAGTGTTAGAGTGAGTTATGAAGTGAAAGTGGAAGAAAGAGAAAGAGGTATAAATTGTTCCCTTGCCGGGAAGTTGATATTATTGATTGTTGTTCCCTTGCCGGGATTTTCATTGTTGTTTATTTATTCCCTTGCCCTTGTTTGTGATTGTTGATTGGGCGAGGAAGAGTGTTAAAGCACGAAGGGTGATGCCATGCACTGTTTGTTTATGGTAAGGAAAGAGTGTAAAGCACGAAGGGTGATGCCGTGCATTGTTTGATTATTATGAGAAAGAGTGTTAAAGCACGAAGGGTGATGCCGTGCCGCACGATGTACCATTCCGTGCCGATTCTATTGATATATGTGAGGAATGAGAGTAAAAGCACGAAGAGTGATGCCGTGCACGTGTTATTTCTTGGTGAGGATGAGAGTAAAAGCACGAAGGGTGATGTCGTGCACTAGTTGAATTCTGTTTCATTACGCACTATTGAGTTGTGCTGTATTCCTTTATCATTGGACGACTCTTATTGGGAATTTATTATACTCCCCATAACATGTTCCCCTCCCATATTGTTTACCTGTTTTGTATTTCGATTCCGCTGTATATATATATATATATATATATATATATATATATATATATATATATATATATATATATATGTGGTAGTCGGGTCTAGCCTCGTCACTACTTCGCCGGGGTTAGGCTAGACACTTACCAGCACATGGAGTCGGTTGTGCTGATGCTACACTTCTGTGCTCTTTTGCACAGATCACGGTGTTGGAGCAGCTTTCGGGCAACATCAGTAGCTTGGGAGCAGACCTTCAGTCCAGAGACACCGAGGTAGCCTTGCTGACGTCCGCAGGCCCGGAGTCTCCTCTATCTCTATTTCAGTTTGTATTCCTTTGTACCGAAACAAACAGATTATGACTTCTTTCAGTCTATTGTATTTAGTAATCATAGAATTTCGTGAGTATGGTGACACCAAATCTTGGGAAGTGTTTTGTATTGGGATTTTCCGCATTTCTTTCAGTTATTTACATTTGAGACTTCCGCTTATCCTATTAAAGTCGCTTTATAATATTGTCGATGTTTGCTAAAAGAGATAATTAATGATTGGCTTGCCTAGCTCCTAATAGTAGGCGCCATCACGACTCCCGAGGGTGGGAAATCCGGGTCGTGACAATCTAACGTCTATCTTTCTATATACTTCAAAATCATATCAGATTATAAACATTCACGCTAAACACTTAGTCACATAACCTAAGGGGAACTGTCATATCCTTTATCTCACAATAATACCTACTTCTTATAGTAACTTACTAAGGTGGTACTTTCTTGTTCTAGTATGAATAAACATGAACAACTTAAAATCATTTCTTGAAATTCAATATCGGCTACTGTTGATTAACATTTCATACATCATGTCTTGTTAGTCATATGCATGAGTAGTATGTAAAAATACATCTCTGGTAATATCAAACATTTCTGAGTGCTAGGAATTTTGCCCTTATTCTATTTGTTTTTTGTCCAAAATTATAATGACCAATTCTAGGCCATTTGCGGTCAAATTCTTAATCTGCTACATTGTAGGGTCTGATATCTAAATTATCATCATCCAACTTGTGGCTCAATTGCTAAGAATTAAAAATGAAATTGTTTTGTGAGGTAAAACGCATACAGATACACTACCATACACAAACATGTCCTTCACAGATACCATCATCTTATAACTCACATCCTACACAATCCGGCGAGTCTTGGATCTTAAATCGGACCTAAAACATGTGACACTTTCGCTATAATCACCGTTCTTACATTTTATTTTAGCACCCATAGGCATCACCATATACTCCCAAGTCAACAGAAGTTGGATACACTGAAAATTAGAGATCTGGTAACTGAATATCAAATAACTGGCATACTGAATAACCATAAACCTGCTAACTCCCAATGAGAGCTGCAAAGCAAAAAGGGGTTGCCCCCTCCAAATCTACGAGGTCCAATAGATCGGAGAAGAAATGAAGAATTTTGAAGATATTTTGAAGATAGTTAAAGAGGATTTTAAGGAACTTCAAATTGAAGAACTCACAGGTTTGATAAATGGGGGACAAGACACTAGTTACTACATTTTTTTAGTGTATCATTTTCAAAGCATCATCACATGTAATAGCATCATAGAGTGTGTCATAAACTCTATGACGATCATAGAGTACTTAGTACTTGCAAGTTCCTATTTTTTACACTCCTGCTACAAGATGAGGTTTTCCATGCCTCTATAGGAATTGTAAGGTAAGTCCATGCCCCCCTTACATGTACTCTTCCTTTGTGGTTTTGTTGTTTTATTATTAATAAAAAACTACTAGGCACGCCTAGTAGTATAATTTGCCAAAAAAAAAAAAGCCTGCTAACTGAAAGACTGTATAACTAGTAACTAAGTTAAATTGATAACCATCAAATATAATGATTGCTTTTATGCTTTCTGATAAGGTTATGCTCTAATCAGTACTACTATCCATTGCATCCCACTTTTAACATCCTCTCAAATCTCATTTGTCACCAACATGTACTCCATAGTAATACCACAATAGGCAAATCATCCTTTCTAGAACCTTAGACTTTTCTTGCCTGTCGCTTGGGCATTCGATACGAATGGAATTCAATAGTAAGAGAAGATTACCTATTGCTCTAAGTTTCATGGCACGATCTAGAGTAGAAAGAAATGAGAAAATCCTGAATGTCTTGGTAGTTAACCATTTATAAGAGTGGCCGACACACACATACAAAGGAAACTCCGCTAGACACAGCTTCATAGACTCCCTAGTACTCTTCAACCTAGTGCTCTGATACCAAGCTTTGTCACGCCCCGAACCTGGGCCTGGACGTAACACAACACTCGGTACCTTACTACATATGACCGAGCAAACCAAGTGGCTGGATAAATCAACATGTGATATCATAACATACTAAATGCGGAAGATAAACTAACACATGCTGATATACTGAAAGTCTGAAAGATAAAAAATCAAAGTGTGGAAACACTAATACAAGTCTAAAACATGTTTGTAGCCAATATTTCCTAACATAAAAATCTTGTGATGCTATCTAAATGTTACTCTAGTCTATGAAGCCTCTAATATAGAACTGAAAACACTGGCTATCTAAAAATACTAAAGACTATAAGGTAATGATAATGCCCCGAAAGAGCTGGGGATCACCAAATAGCTGGTACGAGAATACTAGGGCTCTGAATCGTCAACCTGTAAAGCCCCGGGAAAAAGGGACGTAAGTACATTTGAATTGCACTAGTATGTAAAGCAATTAAAAGAAAGAATTATAAAAGCTGAAACTGAAACTAAGCTGATAACTTAGAATTGATAATTGATAACTGAAATGATAACTATTGAAACTGAAACTGAAATGATAACTGATAACTGATAATTGATAACAGATAATTGACAACTAATAAGCGAACTGATAACTGATAACCGAAATGATAACTGATAATTGAACTGAACAAAGGAAGTAAGGATATGAATACTCCCTCTTCTGAATGATGAACAACATGTTTATCTAACTAAGCTACGTCCTCGGGCCCAATATATGTGCATAAACTACGGCCCCAGGCCCAAATATACGTATACATAACTACGGCCTCAGGCCCAAAAATTCATTAAGCATAAACAATGGCCTCAAGCCCAAACATGTATAAAGCATAAACTACGGCCTCAGGCCCAAGTATGCATAAAGCATATAAACTAGGGCCTCAGGCCCAAATACAGGTGTTCAACATTCAGGAACTGAGAAAAATACTGAAATAATGAATTATACTAAGTTACATGATACTTGAATGCTGAATAGAGCTTCACAGAGACGTATTCATGAACTGATAATGAAAATTAAAACTTCAACTGCATATGACATGCTAAGTACTCTAGACTGTGACTCACGGGCATCAAACCCAAGTCCATATTGATTACACACTGATTTCATAACATTCAGAATGAATGTCATGAGCGAGTTACGAAGCTAGAGAATAGAAGTTCTGCAACTATTCAAGAAACTAGGCTTAACTATATTTCTGAGGTAATTAGTAACGTGGTAAAAGAAACATAGTGTAGGGGGAATCATTAACATTCCCAAGCATAGAGAGTTAACCTCACATACCTCAATTTCGCCCCTTAGTGATACTATAATGATCCACAATACTAAGAACCTTCAATCTACAATGGCAACATCCAATGGAACCAATATTTGTAACAAATTCCATAACTAAAGCGATTTAGGCATATTATCAAACACCTTGTTGGCATAAATCTCTACATCTCATCACTATATGATTAGTTCATTCAAATATCACCGTTCATCAATAATTTAACCCACCATCATGATTAAAAAATTTATAACTTCCAACATCACCATTCTTCAATAATTTAAACCACCATCATGATTAAAAAATTTATAACTTCCAACATCACATATATGACCATCCATCCACACCCACCAACAAAGTTTCATTAGATAATTCATCTTTCAATCTCAACAATGGTTATGTAATTAAATTGGGAACTTATGGCTTCCAATCAACATATCAAGAGTTCCAATACCTATTCATACTCATATTCCCTTAATAAATCCATACATATAAGTCTAAGGGTGTAGGATTACCTTTTTGGAAGAAATCTTGCAAAACCCTCCTTTGAGTTCTTGAAAAAATATCTTAAAGATCTAAGTATTCTATGTGTAGATTTCATCAATACTAGTGTAAAAATGATGGAATTCACAAAAACATAATGGGGATTGCATACCTTGAAGATGGGAGGAGTTGGAGGTCTTGAGAGAGTGGAGGAAAACCCTAAAATTCGTCCCAAAAAAATGGGGGAAGTGAACCCCCAAATCTACTTAAAAGGACCTTAGCTGAGGCGCGCCCGATCTGGCAAAGTGAGCCGCACTTCGTTGTCCAGCACCTCCAAGGGAAAGCAGGATCCGCGCCCGGTCTGGCAAAGCGAGCCTCGCTTCGCTGTCCTCCAAAATAACTGGGTGGTATATATTTAGTAATCTTATCATAACTTCTCGTAGGAATGTCCAAATGACGAACGATTTGAAGCGTTAGAAACTAGACTCGAGGATCTTTCATCTGATAGGTTGTGCATCACATGACACTTTATATATCTGTAGGTATGCTTGTCCAAAGTTTGTTCTTGTGCGTACTCATTTGGAATTTTAGTCTATCATGTAATTTTCCAACTTGGCTTAGACTTAGGTCTCTCCTTGGACCCCAAATCACTTATGATATGCCTCTTACACTTATTATCATATCCAATTGATAATCATCACATTAATACTTATTTAATGTATCCATAATTGATTCAAATTTATGGGGTGTTACACCAAGTCCGCATCTGCAGAAGTGCTTTTGCGCCCAAATGTCTGCTTCTACGGAAGCAATCGACCACCTCAGCCTTACCACTTTCTGCTTCTGCAACCTCACTTCTGTAGGAGCGACTCCGCTTCTACAAACCACTTCTTGCACCTGCGACTCAGCAACCCCCAGCTCACTTTCGCACATGCGCATCGCCAGCCGCACCCGCGGCCACTCCTTACGCAGGTGCAAAGGAACCAGACATCAGTAGCTTCAGCCAATCTCCTAAGTCAAATTTCAATCCATTATCCATCCGAAATACACTCGAGGCCCTCGGGACCTCAACCAAACATACCAACAAGTCCTAAAATATGACACAAACTTAGTCGAGGCCTCCAATCATTTCAAACAACATTAAAAATACGAATCGCACCCCAATTCAAGCCTGATGAAACTAATGAATTTCCAACATTTACACTTATTGCCGAAACCTACCAAACCAACTGTGATTACCTCAAATTTTGCAGACGAGTCATAAATGTCACAATAGACCTATTCCAACTTCCAGAACCAAAATCTGATCCCGGTAACCACAAATTCAACTCTCGATCAAACCTCTCAACTCTGAGAACTTCAACTTTTTCATCTTTCGCCAATTCAAGCCGAAATCATCTACGGACCTCCAAATCAACAATCCGGAACACTCTTATGTCCAATATCACCATACAGAGCTATCAGAATCATCAGAACTCCGTTCCATAGTCACTTACACATAAGTCAATATCCGGTTAACTCTTTCAACTTAGGCTTCCAACCTTGGGACTAAGTGTCCCAACACATTCTGAAACACCACCGGAACTAAACAGACCACCCTGGCAAGTGATATAACAACAAGTGGGCATAGAATAAGCAATAAATAAGGCAACGAGGCTATAATACTCAAAACGGCCGGCCTGCTCGTTACAATAATAAATATTTGCAATTACTCCATCACATGAGAAAATGTTCAACTCTTTCTATCCTCAAAGGTTTTCAACACTTGATGTAATTCAACATCTCCTTCCTGAATCTTCCTTTTATCTCTCTCTCTATATATATAATTTAAAGCTAACTCTATAATAAAATTCTCTCAAGGTTGATGATAACCTTCTCCGTCAGTTTCAAGTATGTCCTTAAGACTCTTGAAATTGGAAGTTGTGTTTGAGCAACCTGTTGCCACCAAGTGCTCTTTGAAGTATATCACTAACATTGAAAAGTTCTAATGGACAGTAAAGACACCAGAACGGTGAATCCAGAATGGTTTTATTTTACCTATGATAAAATATTAGTAATATCTGTATTTATCAATTCACAATATGGAATCTTTTATCAGACTCGAGCATACAATTTAGGTGCCATTGTGGTGGAATGTAAAGAAAGATTCACATACTTTTCACAGGACAACATAAATTGGGAACTACGGCACAAAAATGCCCTCTCCATCAAATGATCCTTCGTACTTCTGTTTATAGATTCTTTTAATTACTATCTTCTAGGAGACTAACATTTTTTGTGCAACTGGAGTCCATCCTACATCTTTTAAATTTATCAACCCATTCTTTTTTTGTACCTTCTTTTAATTACAGTTCTATAGGAGACTGAATCATCTTTATGCAACTGTACTTCATCCTAGATTTCTTGGATTGATTATTCTGGTCCATTTTCTTTGAAATAGTATTTCTAGTATGCTTATATTTTGATTGCAAGTTGTTGATCTTGTTCCTCGAATCTTATTATGTACAATGGCACACATCTTGATTGTTACTAACATTTTACATCAAATATTATGGGGTGAATCAGATTAATTTTTGCAAAATAAAAAAAATGCTGCAAAATATAAACAAGTATCGGATATAAAAAATTAGAAAGAATTACAAGAAAATACACATGACTTCACACTATAACAAAAAATGGCTCATCTTTTAAGTTTTACCCCATCAAACTCACATTGTACATATTTTGAAAGCACTTGCAAATTCAAAATCTGTGTTTTTACAACCATTGCTTCTAAAAGCTATGGAGTTAATTCTTTGTTCTCATAACTATTGTTTTCACTCTCTCTTCTTCACACATCTTCCACATATACTTCAAAGGGCTGTGTATTTTCTGCTTCTCCTCTTGTGTCACCTGCTTGCAATGAAAGAAAATTGAAGAGTAGAAGTCCACCATTGAAGACCATTCAATGCTTTGCTTTTGAAAATGGTTTTTTTTTAATTTGTTAGTTGTTTGGATTGGAATTGTTCCAATTGATTGAAAATATTAAAAGGGTTTCAAAATTTAAATTTGAAGTGATCTGGAGTAGATTTGAGCAAGATTTGAGTTAAATTTCAGAAAAGACGCAAGGAAGAAGACGAAGTCAGTTTTTTATATAATTATGTATAATCTTGTATAATATTGTATATGAGTGTAGAAATACACCTTATACACTTTTATACACCTTTATACAAGCGTATGTAGACGAACTTCTTTCACGATTTTCAGTTGCAATTCTTGTTCAAAACCAGTCCAAATCTTCATTAAATGACTTCAAATTTTATATACAACCTCCTTATACTATTTCTAACAAGTCTAAATAACACCCAATCCAAATTTCTCACAAAATTAAATTCGGAACTTAAACCCACATATTTAAGCTTGTTAAAATCTAATTTTCACCACCCAAATGAATTTGGTTTGTTGAATTAATATTTGAGTCACGATAACTGATTCGAAAATTAATTTAAAAGCTTGAGGAATCTTTTTTAAAAATTAAACAGTAATTTTGAGAACCTATTGGAGTTAGATGTTGAATATTATCCTATTATTTATGGGCTAGTTGGTTGTAAATTGAAATATGGGCTATAAAATTAAAAAGTATGGAGCCCAATTGTTCTAATGTGAAATTTCCCCTATATGTGGTAAAGTTTCTGACCGACACAGTCGCAAACAGGTTAAATTAAATTTTAATTTTATATTAACTTGCCCACTACTTCGGTCGCAAACGGTATATATAATTATAATAATATTAATTTTATTTGAGTTTTCCCACTACTGCGGTCGCAAATCTAATTTAACATTATTTATTTATTTATCGTTCCGACTACCGTGGTCACAAATCTAATTTAAAATTATCTATTAATTTATATTTCTAACTACATTAGTCGCAGATGTTCTTGAATCTGGAATATTTTGATGCATTTTGCGACTACTATGGTCGGAAATAAGTCGGAAAACTCGGAATTTTTTGCCAAATTCCAGCTCTTTTAAAGCAATACCACCTACCAATTCAAATATACAACAACCAATTAATCTACCATGCTAACCAATCAATCCACCATTGCAACTAATCAAATCCATAAAATGCAAAACATAAATATTTGTAACTAAAACATCCAAAAAGAGTTAAACATTCTGGCACCATTCAATCTAGTCTAAAATATTACAATCATAGTCAAGTGTAAATATTACCAAGTCTAAACATCCAACTACAACAAATAATAATGTCTCAAACATCATAACCATAACAAACTAAAACTCATTATCCCCGCCATCCTCGCCATACAAAGGACCAAATGGACGTCTGGTCATAAATCTCTCCACTAGACTCTGCAATTTGTTAAAATTTGCGCGATCTTCTTTCCATTCCTCCTTCAACTCTTCAACTTATTTTCGTAATGCTTCCACCTCTTCGTGATCTTGCGAATAACTCGCATCACCAGACAACAATGTCGTAGAACGACCTCCAAAATATTGTGATCCAAGACCGTAGGTTCTACCTTTCTTTGCGCCTCCAACCACCTGCGTCCATATTGAAGCTACATCATTGAGTGACACTTGGGTTGAGCTACCATCCTCAGAATCGGGTTGACTTTGACGCCATTCCTCAAAACGTTGCTGATAGGCTTCCTGAAATTAAAATGGAGTCAAAGCGATACTTGAAGAAATTAAAATGTACGTTTCACAATTTTCTGATGAAGCATGAATCTATAAAAATACAAACACACACATAAACAAGGAAGGAAATAGTGCAAGTATGATGAAAGTAAAATTTAAGAAGAAAGAAAAAACTTATACTTAAGCAACAAACAATACTTTTACATGGTGTTGTTCCTCCTCTAGATCTCCCTTTAACTAATTGCTATATAAACTTGTATAAGTATCTTCATTTTTCAACTTCAAAATTTTCAAGTAAAAAAGGACTAATACACAGAAGTGCATGTAGTATAGGTTTGCCAATTTTAAATTCTTGCGACTTTAAATCTGTCTGTAATAGTAGAATCTTATAAATTTGAACTCTTATATACAATCAAGAAAAGACAAAAACTTGAATCTGTTGGAAACTCCAAAATCTGACAAAATACGGTATTTATACTTGCAAAAATATGATTGCCTTAAAACTCTAAAATACTCATTCTTGGCTTTATTATCATCTGCATACATAGAAACCTCCACTATATAATTAGTATCAATTTCGTGCACTTTTCAACCTATGAAACAGACAACTCTCTTCTTAGAATCCACTCTTCTTGGGGGTAGATATATCTTTGGCAATTAATGCAACTTAGCGCGTCAACTCCATCATTTTATCATACGATTACTGCAAATATAATCAGAGCATATACAGGCTCTATAACAGGACAAATTACAATTGAGAGCATGAACCAACTTAGCGTCCATTGTTGTTCTTAGCTTATTGCACCTAAAAGTAATTTATATAATACTGAGAGAGCTTTTGGTATACCTTGAGTTGAGTGAACCAATTTAATTCCTTGTATGATTTATATTTATAATACATCTCACTTTGCATAAGACAACAAATCAAAGAAGAAGAAGAAGAAAGAAGAAGAGACAAAAAGGAAATAGAAGGATCTTACACATACCCTCGCAGCACGCGGCTCGACCCATTCTCTTGTCCCATTCTTTTTCTTTTTTAAATGCTTGTCCTCAAAGCTCTCAGCAGAAGTCACAAGTCTCCCTTTTTCCTTTTCCTGCAAAAAAAAAATTAAGTTAGATAAAGTTCAATTGCATCTAGTTAAAATCAAAACAAATATAATAAAAAAGTTGTCATTCTCCTTCGATGGGTCTCCATACTAATTGAACTCCCAGTGTGCAATGAGCCACCCGTATTTGAGGCTCGGGCAGCCTTCGTAGCGATGCTCCTCTTCTTAAATTCTTTAGAAGCCCATATCACAATAAGTCTATCCCATATGTCTTTTAGCATCCAACCAGGCATCTCGCCCTTCTGTCGAGCTTTATAAAGGAGATTTTTAAGCCGATCAACAACTTTTTTCTCGAAATTATGACTTATTTGCTGATGATATTTGGGAATTCATGCACACCTTGTTTGCATATTATTTAAAACATTAGATAAAATAAGGGTAGTTTGATAAATAATACATAATTTATTTATTTTGTTCCCTAAATTGATTCCACATCTGATCTCTGTAATATACGGTATATCTGACCATTTACTCCAAGCATCTCGATAAAATCCTTTAACACAATCCACAACCACGTTCATAGATTCATTGGAGGGAACAAACCTGCATTAATATTAATATATGTTAAAAATATATTCAACAATTCAAACGAATAATAAAGCAATTGCTTACCTAGTCGTCCCATCAGGAATGATAATCAGTCTATGAAAGGAATCATATGATACAATCCTTGGGCTTCTGAATCTTGTTGTTCAAGTTTGTCAGGTACAACTCACTTCGCCTACAATATTTCTTTAAGTCCATCCTAGCCTTCATATTATCTTTTTTCTTGTTATTGACATCCATTATTGTATTAAACAAGTTGTCAAAAAAAAATTTCTCGATATGCATGAAATCCAAATTATGCCGAAGAAGATTATGCTTCCAATAAGGTAACTCCCAAAATATGCTCTGTTTAGTCCAATTATGCAAAACACCATAACCAGGTATTTTATTAGACATTGGAGACTCTGTTACCTTTGGTAGAAACCTAACTCTGTTCCAAATTTCTTCTGGAGACAATAGTGACGATGGCTCCTCAAAATCAGTTTGGTTCTTCATAAATGCACTAGTATTACTCCTAAACTCGTGATCCATAGGCAAGAATCGACGGTGGCAGTCAAACTATGTATTCTTTCCTCTATGTTTCAACGTGAATGCTTTTGTGTCTTCCATACAAGTTGGGCAAACTAACTTTGCTGCAGTCTGTCGCGCCCCCTTTTTCTAGGAAAAAAAAGGGTTTATGACATTTTGGTTGAGACAACTGTTCCTTTTGGGAAATGGGTTTGCATTTTGAAGAGTCGCCACCTAACGATTTATGGTGCGTTAGGGCACCTAGAGGGTTCATTTATAACTACGTTTGGTAACCGGAGACAGGGTAAGGGCTTGAAATCATCCTAAGGGGAAGGTGTTAGGCACCCCTCAGGATCCACCAGTGTAGTTCCCGGTCAAACAGCTTTTGTGGATTTGTACAATTTAGCAAATAAACAAGTATGGCTCAAATAATAGGGGATTTAAGTTTATGTACACAGATGTTTGAAAAATGGTTAATGAAAAGCTAGATTATGAAACAATTACAATCTAAGCATATTTGTGAATGTAAAGGGGTATCCTAGGTTTGTTTATAATATGGATCGCATCAATGCAATACCCGGTATGACACTCCTCAAATACGGGCTACACGTGGTATTAACGCACCGGTCATCATATCCATATCTACCCTTTCCCACCCCATGAAGGTAATTAAAGCGAGGGTTAGTCTCGACCCCTATTGCATGTTGTTACCCATCCCTTCCTATCAATCCCGGAGGAATTTAGGACTCCTATCCTATAAAAAGGGGGTTCTAGGCAGTCCCTCAAGTTTAAAGGTAAAATACTAAGGCGACACATAATAAACAGATATGACTTCAATTAAAGGGGAGCATGGAAGACAAATAAAAGGCTCAGATATACCTCCACACATAGTACACATAAAAAGCATAACACAATTAAGGTCTAAATTCAGATTCTAAGCATGGTATCTAAGTGATAACAGCAGAGTCAGATTTATTACATAACTCAGAGACGAAGTCCTAATCAGGCTTGCCTACCGATTTTAACATGCTGACAGTTAAACACTAATCTGAAAGACGGTTCTGGTTTTATTTTAAAGTTGATTACCTAAGGCTTGTCTAGGCGTAAAATAATATGTAGCAGTTATTCAGATTTGTTAATAATTCCATGTTGTTGTACCTAATAGCATGCAATTCTAAATGTTGCAAACATCCAGAGACTAATTACCACTTTTTTTAGAACATGAGGACTGTTTATACATCTCTATTTAGACTAGTGTGATTGAATAAGTGCGATCCTATAACATGATGTCTAATGCAACACGATGCATAATAACTTAAACAGGATTTCTAAATGCACATCAAATTATGCACAACTTCAAAATGGGCAAAAGTGACAGTTTTGATGTTGTTTACCTAAAGCAGGAATTCTTAGTGCGGAGCATGGTTGCAATATAGTAAGTGCATGAATAAAAAATTATGTTAACTGATAATAGGTGAATTAGACTATAATTAGGCCCTAAAAACCCACATTTTTGTATAGCTTTATGGTAAAAAAAATGATAACCAAATGCTCTGATTAGTGTTTTTCATGTTTTGCAGGCTAAAAGGAGTCTGTGGAGTACTTTTGGGATCAATTACGGAGAAAAGGAGGCCAATCATACAATACCCACAAAGTGCACCAAGCGAAGGGACAAAACCAGAACTGAAGCTGGCCTGCCGCTGGCCGGGCGTAACCGCGGTAGGACCGTGGCAGAACATTGCTGCAGATTCAGAGGACCATTCTGGCCGTGGTCCTGGCGTAACCGCGGTGGGACCGCGGCAGGACGCAGAAACTTCAGGGACCAAAGTGTCAAGTCGGGAAAACTTGGTGTAAACCCCATATAAGATGTAGAAATTCGGCCACATTAGGGCAAGCTTGATTTTGAGATTATTTTGACAAGACAAACAAGTGTGAGAGATCACCCAAAAACATCATAGTTCTTTATCTCTTCTTTTTCTTGCTAATTTCTATTATGAATATTTTCGTAGTTTATCCTTACGTTTTTATGAGTAGCTAAATACTTTAGTCTAAGGTTTTGATGGAACCTATTGAAGGATGAACTTCTTGATTATGTTAATATAGTTTGCCAGTTAATCTCTATTTGTTCAACTACGTGTTTGTTGTAGTTAATTGACAGGATCCTCAATTAGCTGTGCCTATTTAGTGTGCATAACTCGGAAGAGAGTGCATATTTAGGTAATTGTTGAACAACACCACTCCCAAAGTATAAGAGGGATCTATAACTGCGGGTTTAAAGGCGGGATTAGGGATAACGAAGCCTTGGATGCAATCTAAAGTGATCTGTAATAAACAAAGTCAGCTAGCGTATCTCGGGAGAGTGCGTCTAGTAAATTATCGCGATTACTCGGGAGAGATATACAGTAAAAAGAGTGCTCATGATTGATAGAGATGGTTTGGTGAATCTATATGAAACATAACCGGAAGGGATTCCATCAATAGGGGAAATCACTACCTTAGAACCTTCTCATTCTTGTTTACAACCCAAGCATATTTAGTTTACAACTGTTTATTTACTTTCAGTCTTAGTTATTAGAAATACCATCAACTATTGTTTACAACGTTTGGGGAAGTTGATTATAAAGAATTTAGTAAATCCAACAAAAGTAATTCATAGGTTAATTCTCTATGGATTCGACTCTGGGCATAAATACTCAGGTTATATTTGCAACGTCCGCGTGTCCTTTTATAAGGCATAGTTGGGCGTGATCAAATTTTGGTGTCGTTGCCGGGGAGTTAACGGTGTTATCAATTACAATTGAAAGAAATACAAAAATTCTTAGTGCAGTCAGTTTTCTCTATACCCAATTTTTACATTGAAATTTTAACGTTTATTGACTGGGTTGCACAGGTACATGCCTAGAAACTCATTGAGATCTGGAGAAGTATTTGAAGCATTATCAGATCCCGAGAAAGTTTTCAAGGCTTTGAATCGGGCCAACCAGAAAAACAAACAACAACCAACAACTGCACAATTCGAAACAATCATGGGAGATTACGAGGAAAACTCAGGAGTTCCAATAGTGGCAGAGGCTGCTCTCTATGACTGGGCACAACCCACAGCTGAGAATCTATCCACAACGATAGTAGTCCCGCAGATACAGGCTCAGTCATTCCAAATCACAAATAACATGCTGCACTTGTTGCAGAATAAGGGACTATTTTCGGGGTCACAAGTTGAAGATCCTCAGCAGCACTTGAAGAATTTCTTGTCTATCTGCAAAACCCAAAGGCAACCCAATGTAACTCCGGAAGCAAACATGCTGTTATTGTTTCCATTCTCAGTGACAGGAGCTACCCAGACCTGGCTAAATTCACTCCCCATAAATTCTATAGCAACGTGGGAAGAACTAGTGAAGCAATTCCACAACAAGTTCCACCCACCCAACAAGACGGCTCAACAAATTGATGAGATTTTGAGCTTTAAACAGAGACCAATGGAAACACTGCATGAAACATGGGAGCGTTTTAAAGGGATGCCGGTCATTTGTCCACACCATGGTGTTCTAGATCTAATGTTGGAGCAGCGGTTTTACATGGGATTGTCAGATAGCGTAAAGAACATTGTTGATGCTTCAACTGGTGGGGCATTCTTGAGCAAAATATGGAGAGAGGGCCAGAGTTTGCTTCACAAGATGGCACAGAATTCGAGGTGGATAACCAGAAATGCACCTATCACTCCAGTGGTGCACTCAGTGCCTTTAGATCCATCCAATTCTATGGCTGAAAATATGGCCACCTTATTGACACAGATAAGCATACTCACCAAAACGGTGGAAGAGTCAGGGCAGAAACATCAGGTACATATTGTTGACACTACTAATGGGGGCTTGTGCACATCTTGCATTATTCAGCCAGTTGGTAACCAGTGGAACGCAGAACACGATCATCATCACTACCCTGAAGACATGAACTATGTGTCTAATTATGGCGGCCTGAGACAGGGTGGTCAGAATTGGGGTCAACTGAATCAGCAGTATAGGCCAGCACAGCCACAGTTCAACACTGGGAACATGGGAGGTCTGAGACCCCCCAACAATATGGCACCTTACCCAAGACCACAGGGATACAATAATCAGAATCAGCAGCAGGGGTATCACCCGCCTCAGTAGCAGCATGGTGGAAGGCAGGAAGATGGGTTTGCTAGACTTGAAGCAATGATGCAACAGGTTATTGGATCTAATGCAAAAATTACTGAGAGAGTCGATGCACATGATGCAGCAATCAAAAATATCGAGGTACAGGTGGGCCAAATTTCGATGTCTCTGAACAATCGTCCTCATGGGACACTACCTGCAGACACCCAGATAAACCCAAAAGATAAGGGACCGAAGCAGCTGATGGCGGTGAGCCTACGTAATGGCAGAGATCTGGATGTAGAGCAGAAAGGGCTCGAGAAGCTAGACAGGCTGAGACACTCATACCAGTACCCATTGAGCTGGATGAATCAACGAAACTGACAGAGGTGACAGTCCAGCCTGCTTAAGAAGAAAATACCATTCAGAAGGAGACCGAGAAAGAAGCTAAAACAGTACATGAGCCAATAGTTGATGTAGCAGCTGATAAAGATCGGTCCCAATTGATTGGGAAGAAGAGACCTCCTGCACCCTTCCCTCAGAGGCTGGCTAAGTACAAAAAGGAGGAGCAATACAAGAAGTTCTTTGAAATGCTAAAGCAAATCCAGGTAAATATACCATTGATTGAAGCTTTGAAGGAGATGCCTGGGTATGCAAAAATGATGAAGGACTTAATGTCCCGGAAGTTTGATTTTCAAGACTTGGCCACAGTTACTCTTACTCAGACCTGTAGTGCAGTGGTAACTAGACCAATTGCGGAAAAGCTGTCTGACCCAGGGAGCTTTATAATTCCATGCACTATTGGTAATTTTGTTTTTGCTAAGGCATTGTGTGATCTAGGGGCCAGCATCAATCTTATGCCCCTGGAAATTTATAAGAGGTTGGGCATTGGAAGAGCTAGACCCACCTCTATGTTGTTGCAGCTAGCTGACAGGACTGTGAAACGACCCTCTGGTATCCTGGATGATGTGCTGATTCAGGTAGGGAAATTTATGTTCCCTGAAGATTTTGTGATCCTAGACTGCAAGGTGAATGAAGAGATTCCCATAATTTTGGGAAGACAGTTCCTAGCCACGGGGAGAGCTCTAATTGATTATGAGACTGGGGAGCTCAAGATGAGACTGAACGATGAAGAAATAACATTCAATGTGCAGAAATCTATGAGGCGACCAAGTGAATTCGCCAATTGTTCTCTTATTGATGATGTGGATGTAATTGTAGAGACTGACGATGAAAGGCTGGCTATTGAGGACCCCCTTGCTGCATGTTTAATGAATTTGGATGAGGTAAATGGAGAGGATCTGGCGGAATGGGTGTTGGCGCTAGAGGGTAGAGGGTTCTGGGATTGAACTCTAGAATTTGAGCCCTTGCACTTGAAAAATCGAGAAACTCCTCCAGCCAAGCCATCAATCGAAGAACCACCAAAGCTGGAGTTAAAGCCATTGCCCGCCCATCTCAGGTATGAATTTCTTGGACCTAACTCCACATTACCTGTTATTATCTCATCTAGTTTGTTAGATGTGCAGGCTCAACAACTGTTGCTGGTACTTAAGGAGTGCAAGACTTCCATTGGGTGGACCATGGCAGACACAAAGGGGATCAGCCCCGCCTACTGTATGCACAAAATTTTACTAGAAGAGGGACACATACCTTCTAGGGAACACCAAAGAAGGCTGAACCCCAATATGAAGGAAGTGGTGAAGAAAGAAGTAATCAAGTGGTTAGATGCGGGAATCATTTTCCCAATCTCTGACAGCAGCTGGGTTAGCCCAGTTCAATGTGTTCCCAAAAAGGGTGGCATGACGGTAGTTAAGAATGATAACAATGAAGTGATCTCTACAAGAACTGTCACGGGCTGGAGAATTTGTATGGATTATCGAAAGTTAAGTCTAGCCACCCGGAAAGACCAAATCCCACTTCCCTTCATTGATCAGATGTTAGACAGATGTGCAGAGAGAAGACCTCTTTCACTTGCCCGTATGGCATTTATGCCTTTCGAAGGATGCCCTTTGGCCTATGCAACGCACCCGCCACATTCCAACGGTGCATGATGGCCATATTCACTGACATGGTAGAGGATATAATGGAGGTGTTCATGGATGACTTCTCAGTGGTGGGGAAATCATTTGATGAGTTCCTGATAAATCTGACTCGTGTGCTGAAGCGGTGTATCGAGACTAACCTGGTTCTGAATTGGGAGAAGTGCCACTTTATGGTACAAGAGGGTATAGTCTTGGGACACCGGGTCTGAAGCAAAGGAATTGAGGTGGATCGTGCGAAAGTAGATGTGATAGCAAGGCTACCCCCTCCGATTTCAGTCAAGGAAATCAGAAGCTTCCTCGGGCATGCCGTTTTCTATCGGCGATTCATAAAAGACTTCTCAAATATTGCCAACCCTCTCTGTAAGTTGTTAGAAAAAGATCACCCTTTCTTGTTTTCTGATGATTGCAGGGTAGCATTCGAGGAGCTGAAAAAGAGGCTAGCCACAGCACCTATCATAGTTTCCCCCGACTGGGAGCAACCGTTCGAACTCATGTGTGATGCTAGTGACTACACAGTGGGGGCAGTGCTGGGACAGCGGAAAGACAAGCTGACGCATCCAATATACTATGCTAGTAGAACGCTGAGTGGAGCCCAGCTGAACTATACTGTCACTGAGAAGGAGATGTTGGCTGTGGTGTTTGTTTTCGACAAGTTCAGATCGTATCTGATTGGGTCTAAGGTAATTGTATAGACTGACCATGCAGCTCTCAGGCACTTGATTGAGAAGAAGGAGTCTAAGCCGCGCCTGATTCGTTGGGTGTTGCTACTGCAAGAATTCGACCTTGAAATTCGTGACCGTAAGGGCACAGAGAATCAAGTCGCTGATCATCTATCTCAACTTGAGGGTGCTGAAAATGCGATTGAGGTTGAGGACATTCTGGAAACTTTTCCAAACGAGCAGCTGCTCGCTACTAGTCTTGAGGAAGCGCCATGGTATGCAGACTTTACTAATTACCTGGCCAGTGGTATAGTTCCTCATGACCTCTCATCTGTCCAAAGAAAAAAGTATTATTATGATAGACACATGTATTATTGGGACGAGCCTTATCTGTTTAGAATATGTGTTGACAATATGATCCGGAGGTGTGTCCCCGAGATAGAACAATCTTCTATTTTGCAGGCTTGTCATGCATCAGCATATGGAGGACATTTTGGAGGGGTCAGGACAGTTGTGAAAGTGCTTGAGACCGGATTCTTTTGGCCAACAGTGTTTAGAGATGCGCACCTATGGGTGAAGGGCTGCAATGAATGTCAGCGAACTGGGAACATCTCCCGTCGCCACGAGATGCCCATGAACCCGATTCAAGAGGTGGAAGTGTTTGATGTCCGGGGGATTGACTTCATGGGTCCCTTCGTCAACTCCTTTGGCAATAATTACATACTTGTTGCTGTGGATTACGTGTCTAAGTGGGTAGAAGCTATTGTGTTGCCCACTAATGATGCAAGAGTAGTAGTGGGATTTTTGAAAAAGAACATCTTCACCCGATTTGGGACAACAAGAGCGATTATCAGTGACGGAGGCACTCACTTCTGTAATAGAGCCTTCGAGAAATTGCTTGCAAAGTATGATGTACGTCACAAGGTGGACACCCCTTATCACCCGCAAACTAGTGGGCAGTTTGAAGTATCCAACAGAGAGATAAAGAGTGTGTTAACCAAGACTGTGAACGCCACAAGAACTGATTGGGCGAAAAAGCTAGATGATGCACTCTGGGCCTACAGAACTGCTTTTAAAACACCAATTGGCATGTCACCATATAAGTTGGTGTTTGGAAAGGCATGTCACCTGCTAGTGGAACTTGAACATAAAGCGTGGTGGGCATTGAAGCAGCTTAACATCGATATTGAGGCTGCAAGCACAACTAGAATCACTGACTTGCATGAGCTTGACGAGTTCAGACATCTTGCTTTTGAGAGCACAAGATTGTACAAGGAAAGAATGAAGAGGTTACACGACCAGAACATTGTTGAGCGACATTTCAAACCCGGGGACATGGTATTGCTCTATAACTCAAGATTACGGCTGTTCCCTGGTAAGCTTAAGTCAAGATGGTGTGGACCATTTCAAGTGATTGAAGTATTCCCTTCAGGTGCTGTAGAGATTGACGCAGAGAAAGACTCTCCTACATTTAGAGTCAATGGGCAGAGATTGAAACTATATGTAGGCATGAACAAACCAAAGGAAGGGTCTGAGATCCGCCTGACTGAACCTCAGAGGTCGAGCGAGCCTTAAATGCGCTCACGTGCGTCGTGCCGCGGCATTAAATCAGGCGCTGCGTGGGAGGAAACCCACGATAGTATAATTTCTAACATATTGTATATATGCAGGATAGCGCGGAGGACTTTGCATCACGAGCCTGGGCAAGGTAGTCATTAAAAGAGGTAAAAATAGTACCTAAGGGGCAAAAAAATAAAAAGAACCCCGAAATTGGCATCCAGGAACAGGCTCACCGCGGTCATGGCGTAACCGCGGTGGGACCGCGGTCAGAGACCCTCTCTGAAGAGGGTCCACCGCGGTCGCGGCGTAATCGCGGCGGGACCGCGGTAGGTCTGACCAGGCCCAGGTACGATCTGCAGGAAATTTTTTTTTTTATTTTTTTTTCTCTTTTCCCACTTTAATTAACCTAACCTAACCCCATCCTCCCCATAACCCACCGCCCATTTTTTGCTCCACTTCTCTCATCTTCTCTCATCTTATCATCTTCTCTCAATTTCCTTCTTCCTTCTTCTTCCCAAAATCCTCCTTCTTCCTTCTTCCTTCTTCTTCTTCTTCCCAAAATCCACTCTCTCTTCATTCTTCTTCTTCCCATAACCAAAACCCCCATTTTTTTCCTTCTTCTTATTCCCTTCCTCCAACCAAACCCTACCTCTCCACAATCCCCCCTCCCCCTCCCCCTAAACCACACCCCTACCTCTCCACCACCCCCCAAATTTGTCCCCAAGACTCCACGGTATTCTTTAAGTAAGTTGTTCTACTTTTTCTTGTGTTTTATGTACTTTGAATTATGTAGTGATTATTGTGTAGAATTCTTGATTTTGGTTGCAATGGGGTTTTAGACTCCAATTTTGGTGTTGTAGATGGTGATTGGGGTTGATTTGTGTAGATGTGGGGGTGTGTTACTAGTTGACAATTTTTGTGTGGGGTGGGTGGTGGTAGCACTTAACAGTTATTAATTTGTGGAAGCTTGCGGGGGGTCTTATATGGCGGAATTGTATCATTGATAGTGGTGTAGGGGCAATAGTGGATGTTGTCCACTTTGGCACCTCACTAGATGGTTATACTGGCCATGCTTGACAAAAAGGGAACTGTTTGGTGCCAACGGGTGGCGAAGTCTGAGTACCCATCTGACTGGCACATGTTTGGCTGGCCTTGATCGTTATGCTGAATTGATTGTAGGTACTATGGCCCGAGAGAAGCGTAGGAACTCGGGAAGCACTTCCGAAGTGCCGACGTATGATGCCACCCGGTTCGTGTCCGAGGAGGCAGAGGACAGGTTTCATGCTAAAGCTGCAAAAAGCTTTGTCCCTGAGATTGCTATTGGCAGGGCTGCCCTCCGTGTTGAAAAACCGAACATGTACGTGGAAATCAGACGGAGGGGGATGGAGTTCTTGTTCGAGGAACCTGAAACGGCCAACCCAATGATAGTCCGGGAGTTCTACGCGAACTGCCCGGAACATATGTGCCGTTCTGTGGTTGTGCGGGGCAAAGTGGTAGATGCCTCATTACTGAAGATTCGCCAGGTCTTGCAGCTGCCTCCGTTCACTGGTGAAACTGATTATTACCAAAATTCTCCAAGGGTCGATTGGGACACTCTGATTGAGTTAATATGCTCAAGGGGACGGCCAGTTTGGATACAGGAGTACATGACCCTTCATTCCAAGTCATTCACATGGGAGGCTAAGTGCTGGTTCACCATTATTTGCAGCAGGTTATTGCCCACGGGCAACACGTCGGATGTGAACAGCTTACGGGCTCTATTGGTTTGGTGCTTCGTAACCAGGACGGACGTTGATGTTGCTAAAATCATTGGAGATGAAATGATCCTCCGGTCACCTCTGATGACTAAGGGGTTCTACTTCCCCTCACTTGTGACGAGGTTATGTCTGCTGGCTGATCCTCCGGTCACCTCTGATGACTAAGGGGTTCTCTTACCCTTCTGCGCTTTCATTGTTTTATGACATGGAGACATGCCATATTCTTTTTGTGTGAGGTGGGAGACTTGATTTAGTGTGTGTATTGTTAGTGTATATATGCATTAAGTATGTTGTAGTTTTGTGTTTTTTTTTGTTTGTATTTATGTTAGACGTCACTGACTTGGACCAACGACGAACACTTGTCGACGGATTTCTTGAGGGCTAAGGTCGGATAAAAAAAATTCTAAAAAAGGTAGGGGACTCTTCCTGATGACGGACCACTTAGACAGTATTCTTGAGGGAAGTAGTCTAATAAAAAAAAAGCCAAAAAGATTTTTTTTTATTTTATTTTCTTTTATGTAGGGNACCGGGTTAGGTAGATTTTTTTTTCTTTAATTTTTTTAGGGCCCTTAGGACTCTCTTGGGCTAACATAGGTGAGGGCAAGAATGCATCCCGTGGTGTACATACCTGCAAATACTTAAAACGAACTTGAGGGTGCGACGTCTAGGCTCACGTGTAGACTCTTAATCTTATGCCTTAATTTTGCACACCTTGTCTTACTTGAACGCTCACGTGAGTGTGTTGACAAACTAATTCGGAATGAGTTACATGCCAAGTGTGTGTGAGGTAATACACGTATTCTATGCTTGCATGCGATACCTAGAACTTGCCCGGTGTGTGTGCAAAGCGAAATAGAAGTTGTTTGGTCTTAGAGATGAGTTAGGCATTTCTTTGTGAAGCCTATATAATTGTGAATCCACCTGTACATATTACCATAGTTAACCTCTTTGAGCCTACAATCATTTTTCTTTGGCAACCACATTACAAGCCTTACCCATTTGTTTGAATTAACCATCTATTTGAACCTTTTCACCTCTCATGAGCACTTGAATTGTTATGAACCTTGTAAAAGTTAAAGTGTGGGGTGGTCGGTGTAACGATTCGACCGGTCGTTTCGAGTGCTAGCGCTCCGTTCAGCAGTCGGAGGCCATGAACGGCTTCATTTCAGGTATTATGACTTGTACGCGTGGTCGGAATTTAATTTCGGGAAGTTCGGAGTTGATTTGGGAAGAGAATTCTTATTCCAGAAGCTTAAAGTTGAAAGAATGAACTAGGATTGGAATTTTGAGTAAACGACCTC
>NW_017677008.1:0-30968 GCF_001879085.1 Nicotiana attenuata
TTATTTTACCATGTATACTGAGGTCTCAAAGCAGATATTGCTATTAGTCCCAGCTCATTGATAAAGTTCTTCAAATCCCTTGCTCCAGGTTTTGACTGGTTCGAAAGGACCAGGAAGCAGATGTCTATTCAATAGAAGAAGTTGTTCGACCTTTCTTTCATTTAGTTTGAACCACCCGAAACAAAAGGAAAATCAGGCTAGGAGATGACTCGTAATCGATCCGGCTGTTGGACCCTGGACCCACCCGGCCCGTATATTTCATAAGATGTGTTTCATTCGGGAGGATGAACTAGACTTTTTTCATCGCCCCACCCAAGGCAGATCGAACAAAAGATCTTCCCACTAATGCTTTCATTCTCCCGGCTATGATACTGGTAAAGAGCCCTCTTCCTTCTCTCCGACACGGTTGTTGAGACACACTAAGTAGTCATGGGAAAGATAAATGTCATCTGTGTGAAGGATATTGAGATAGCTTCTTCCTTCTCTGTGCGTGGGTTAGCCCTTGATCGGATAATTATTCTTATTTAAAAGTCAAAAAATAGAGTTCTTTTCACTTTAACAACTGTGTTTTTTCTAACAACTCGAAAGGCGATTCCCCCTACTATCTACAACTCCAGACGCGACAAGAGTGCTTATTCCCCAAAAAAAAGATTCATTCCCCTTCTCTTCCCGACGATCGGTAATTCTTTCTAACAGCTCCATCTGCCCATCTGAGAACGACGCCCTTCTTGCAAAAGCTCTTCTTACGCTAACCCTGTTCGTGGGATCTTTTATCCTTTCCTTCTTCCTAGGACAGTAAGAATGGAATTGCCTGAATGATATCAGTCAGAGCGCATTCCCTCACAGCTTCTTTTCTTCTCAAGCACTTGCTATTTCATCTTCTCTTAGATAGGCTATCTTCCGATTCAATGCCATCAAAATGTACTTAGCATGCCTACTTTTCCTTATTAGTTCAAATAGCCCTAGCTAGATTCTCAAGCTCTGATAAACCCGCAACAAGAACAGCCTTTATTTTATGCCGTGCCGAAAGGACTAAGAGCTCTTATTCCGCAGTCTTTAGCACATAGCAGTCGACGCAGTACTGATTCCTGGCGGTTCCGCTAATCTTCCTATAAATTCCATTCCTAAAAAACCCGGCAATCGTAGACTGCTTTGGTTTATCTAGTCTTGATAAATGAAAGGCACCCGCTCTTATTCCAGACAGTAAAAGAAAAAGGCCGTCTTCTCAAAGTCCGTACCTGTACCGAAGAGACCAGACCTTGGGAAGGCATCACCTATGCTAGAAGGCTTAACAGTCCTCCTTATTAGCAGCCCAGATCTGTTTTGTGCTCGGCTTGATGCTATCTCAGATGTCCATTCAAAAAGAGCTATTGGGGGCAGCCCTACTAATTCGTATTCGTCTTTTAAGACAGGAGCTCCTAGGCAAACTCGGAAAAGAAGGAGTGGCTCCCGTCCCTAAACAAAGCACCAGTCAGCTTTTGCCTTCCTTCTAACATAAAATATACGGAGAGAGGAATCGGCATAATAAAGTAGGAAAATTTACTGAAGAAGTGCGGGAAATATTCTTAAAAGAGCTTCTTCGAAATTTCGTTATCTTTTTTAAGATAGAAAGCCGAATCACTAACAAAGGAATTTTCTTTCGGGATGTTGACAACGTCAAAACAAAAAGAGAAGTTTTTAGTGAATCGTCATTTTCTCACGATTGGGTGGGTGTGAAGTGTACTGAGGTTAAGGTACAATACCGAGCTCGAGATGTTAGAAGGTGCAAAATCAATGGGTGCAGGAGCTGCTATTGAATCCGGTCTTAGATGGTTGGAAGACAGAAGCAATAGCATGATAGGAATAGCAGGTTTAATAGAGATGACATCACAATAGGATGAAGACGAGACTTCTTATCCGCTTTCACGTGGAAAAGGGATAATGTAAAAATGCCTTTGAAAGGCAACTAGTGAGAGGGATTACTTGCTAACGTATCCCTAAGGGCATATCGTCTAAGTCCAGGAGTTAGTGCATTGGATTCCTGGGCAACTGCATCTAGTAGAGTTGACTTAACACCAAGCAAATCTCCTTTCTAGTCTAGGACTTATAGCTTTGGAAATTTAATTAGTCCTGCAACTCCCCTAGCTGCACATGAATGCACAGAGAAGGCCCTCGCTCGGGTTCTTTGACATCGACTCGGTTGCTAGGAAGAATGCGGGCTTAGAGCCAATAGAACTAGTGTTCCTTCGTCACCCTCTAGCGTACCGAACTTGTGAAAAGCATGATTTAAGATATGCACGGACAAAAGTAGCTGCTTAGGTTGCATATATAAGAATAGGAATCGAATCCACAGCTATTGATATTGAATCCGCTGGTTTCTCACCTTAAAAGCTGGGTAAGCCAAGGGGGGACTTTGAACTGTTAAGAGGTGCCTAGCGCTTTCATCAATATGAAAGAGGAAGCTTCTGGGCTGTACCTGTACAACTAGGGATTGGGGGACGTTGAATAGTAAACTAAACGAAGATGACGCTGTCCAATTGGCCGAACGGAAGATCGACATGAGAAGCCGATGTTCTTGGTACAGAATCCCATGCAGATTTCTTAACTGTTTTGTTAGGCATTGGCATGAGCAAGAAAGCAGACAAGAGGAAATCAGAAGAACGGGGATTCGAATCGCCTAGTTTTTTCCCCTTCTTGTTTGCAAGTAAAAAAAAAGTAACTGAACTAAACAGTAAACAGGAGGCATAGTAGCAGAAATAGAAAGATGCCCATCCCATTGTATTTGGATTTGGAAAGAAAGAAGAAGATAGGCTCTTTATTCTTTTATATAATCTTTTCTTAAAGTTAAGTTAATCCGAAAATAGAAAATTGCGTATAGTATATAAGAAAGGTATCCGCTCTGGCTTTTTAGGAAGAACACTGTTTGCAAGATCCGGTCTTAGTGAGAGAGTTGGGATTGAGCTTTCACTAATACTAATAGAATAATTTTTAGTAAAGGGAGGAAAGAGCTAGGTCTCGTATAGAAGAAGGGGTTTTTTCGCTTTTCGACAGGAGATGATACATAAGCGCTCTTGGTCTTCTATCCGTATCCGCTGCTCTTAGCCTTGTTAGAATCCAATGTTAGAAGGAAGAATTCAATAGGCATCCCAATATCCGTTTTCTTAGATAGATAAGAGATCAGCTAAAGTAATGGTCCTCCCCCTCCGTTTGAGGAAGATATCTCAGGTATTCGCCTACGAGGTCTTCACATAATAGGTTGAAAAAATCCTTATTAGGAAGAAGACTTGGACAAATCCCCGGTCTTATAGAAGTAGCTAGCAAGTCTAGGCACCTGATGCATGTGAGGGTAAGGGAAGGAAGTCTCTTTGGCACGTATGAGTAGCTGTCACGAATCGAAGTTTCAAAAGCCAAAAGAGAGATTTTCCGACAAGAAAAAAGTTGGTTGAGACACGGGATGATAGGGCGGGCGGCCGACTTTCGGTACTTTCTGCCAACTCGATTTCAATACTAAGTAAGCTCCTCATCGCATAAGTAAGAAAGTTCAGCTACAGAGGGTAAAGAGAGGGGCGGACGAGAGTTCTAATAATTCTCTTCCTTCCATACAGGTCTGCGAGCGTCCCATCTTTTTCTTACTTGAATGAAGAAAGACAGAACCTCTCTTTTCGGCCACAGCCAGCAGTTCGCTTTCCACTTCCGAATACCAAAGAGCGATTGAGAGAAGAGCAGTACGTAGGACTTAAAAAGAGGGTTCCTTCCTCTCTTCACTCTCCGAATTTCGATCCTCACCTTTCTGGTGCCAAAGGCCTACCCTTCCACTTTACAGGAAGTTCTAAAGGAAGAAGTCGAAAAGGAAAAGAAAGTCACCTTTCCTGCCAACCTCCTGGCTTTATTCTTATACTGATCGAGCTGCACTATTTTCTATTCTAATAGATTCCACTTCGCTTGCTTGCACGACTTCCTCTTTGCTTAAAAAAAAGGGGGCAAGTCAAGTAAGTAAGCAGTGATCTGAACCAAAGCACAAGCTTTGAAATAGAAAGAAAGATAGAAGGAAAGCAAGAAAGAACTATCTGACTTCGCTATCTTTCTATGAGCTCCTAGGAAAGAGATCCTACTCCCAAAGAAAGGAAGCTTAAGAATAGTCATTAAGAGAGGTGACGGTGACCCTCTTTTGCTTTTTCAAGCTATGAATGTAGAGATCAGGTTGAAGAGTGAAAGGGACGAAGTGGTATGAAGTTGCTTGAACCTAGCGCTCGGGAGGTTGTGCTCGACCGAAAGGGTAAGGGCAAGAATACTTGGATGGACGTAGTTCAGGATCGATGTAATTGAGACAACTAAGTAGAGGATGGGAAGATGTGAGACCGGCCAAAAGTGGTTCTATATAGCTCTTACGCTTTTACAACTTGTACTATTTTATTTGAAACATTGTGAAATCGTTCTTTACTCACTACAAGTATTTCGCTCTAGCTCTCTAGTTCTCTTAGCTATCGTTACATTTTTTGACTCGTGGAAAGTGGAAAGGCAGAAGCGTCGGCTAGTCAGTCACGGACTACTTGACTTCCTTATGATGATTCAATGTTAATGACCTCATTCAATCTTTTTTTTGAGCCTTTGCTACTGTGGGCTAGATGGATAGCTAGTAGTTATGAGCAGCAGTCCCTTGACTATAGATAGGAAATGATGTAGAGGTGTGTGCCACACTCACGAGGGACTGAGAAGTTGACGAAGTAGCCAGTTAAATGAGAGGCTAGAGTCAAAGGCGAGCCAATGAGACTTTGCCCCTCAAGTCGGCCTCCACGCGCGTCGAATCTATCCAAAATCAGAACGAATACATCACAATATGCTAGCGAAAATAATCAATAACGGGCACAAATCCCAAAATTAGCAAAACCCGAGCCCCGGGCCCACTTCTCGAAACTCAAATATTTTCACATCATTAGATTCCTCATATCCCCACGAGTTCATACATATCAAAAGTTCTCAAATCCGACCTCAAATGGTCCTTCAAATCCCAATTCAAAAGTCCAATTTCTCAAGCCCTAGCTCTTCAATTCGTGCCAACACCCACAGGGTACAACCACGCAACATGACACATCACACATAGGCCCACAATAACATTTCTGATAACAATACTTGCTTGAGATCAAATCCGCACCGGCCATAAGACTCATATTCAATAGGAAACTCTTCTGAAACCTCCACCACACTGGCGATGATACAATAACCACGAAAACCACATAACTAAATACTCGAATAACCAAATCTCAGCTAATACCAACGTTCGTCCTCGAACGTGCTAAGATTTGCCTTGAATTCCTCAAGTTACTGAATTCACACTTCCAACATATACCCGCGGGTGATCCCACATCACCCCAGTCCACATAAGCCTGACGACACATCTCAACTGAAATTTAGCCCTTCTAGCAATACCAATAAACCTTAGAACCAGAATTTTCGCCCTCCATCCATTTCCCAAAGATCCGATTCTAAATCCATACCCGGTATCAGTCTCAACCAGCTACTTCATAAGGAACAAAATAACTCCCCGGCAACGGCGCCAAAAAGTTGATCGCTGCCAACTCCACACTACTATAAAGTAGGAAGAGAGGGTCGCAATAGCTTTTACCCGATATGAGGGTCGGGATCGAATTCCTCAGAGAGCTAGAAATTGGAGCTGGGTATCTATCTAGACTTGAGTCGTGTAATTGTTCTAAATGTCACTTCTAACATTTTTGGGTTTTTCAATTATAAACTACTATTATCAAACTACTAATTGAAACTAGATTATGCTACGAGATAATTGCTAAAGTTGTATCTAATAGGAAGAAGGGAACTAGGGTCGTGACATCACCTAGGTGGCTAATTGACGGGTAGATGTTACTAAGGTTCGATTGACATAATTGGGGCTTATGCTATAACCGTTGCACAATTTTACCCACTCTTACACCTCTCGGTAGAGAGAGTGATTTTGCCCACTTGACTCTCTCGAGACCAAATGGGTAGGCAAATTAGACCAAGCAACTAGGGTTCAAGTAGGGTGATTACTATCTCAAGATTTAAACCGTTAATTGGGACTATCATTTCTCATGAGTCCATCCCAATTCCTTGTTGGGTCAATTTTGGAGACTTAGACTCTCTTTCTCAAGAAGAGTCAAATCCACAAAGCACAAATCAGTGTTTGCAACCACCAATTTATAGATTAAAACATAAAATCAACCCAAATAGCAAACACCCATAGTCAATCTAACCCTAGATGGCAACACCCATCAATTACCCACACTAGGGTTGAGCCACAACCCTAGCTAAAGGGTTTAGCTACTCATGCTTAAAGGAGAAAAGAAATAGATGAAGAACAAGACATATTAATTAAATACTAAATTAAAGTACAAGAATCTATCGTTAAATTGAAGCTAAGATGCAAAAAATGGCTACAAAAGTTGTTCTCACGAGTGCAGCTGTGTTCTAAAGATAACCGATGACCTAAAAATGGTAAAATGTTCTTTTATACTAAGCTGGAAAAACTGGACAAAAATACCCCTGCGGGGTCAGTGCGGGCTGCACTAAATGGACCGCGGCCGCACTGGGCTCCTTGACTTCAACTTTGGCTTCTCTGAACTTGGACTCCGCGGACAGCGTAGAATGGACCACGACCGCGGAGGGAGTTGGCACGGTCTGTACAATAACGACCGCGGACCGCATGGCATTGTCTTGGCAAAATTGTAGTTCTCTGAATCTCTTGACAGCGGACCGCACAAAAGAGTAGTGCGGCCGCGGACCGCGAGATATGGACCGCGGCCGTGTTGCCTCAAGCCTGATTTTACCAACTCTCTGAACCACCTAGTGCGGCCGCATTCCACTTTGCGCGGTCCGCACTAGGCCCTTCTTCCCTTAGCTTTCTTGGTCTTTGATACTTGAGCAGGTTTCACTCCTTCTTGAGCCGATCTTTGACATTTTGTCGATCAAACCTGCAAACAAGCACAACCTGTGAGCCTTTTGGGACTATTTTGTACAAATATGATCAAAGTATAGGAAAGTAGGGGCATAAAACATGTTAAAATCCTAACTTATCAAACCGCAGAAGCGGCCCAATAGTCGCAGAATCGGAATTGGCAAAAGAGAGCTGGGACCGTAGATGCGGTCGTTTGGCCGCAGAAGCGGGACCGCATCTATGGAAATAGAAGCACAGAAGCCGGCTGGGGAAACTGGAGGGAGACCGCAGAAGAGGCTGTTTGTCTCGCACCTGCGGAACCGCAGAATCGGTCAAGTGACCGCATGTGCGGAAAGTGCTGGAGGCAGAGAGTGTTTTAAAAATCGGGATTTGGCCATTTTCTCTCACATTTTCTTGGCTTGGGCAATTCTTGGAGGGTTTCAAGAGGGGATTTTCATCATCAACGATAAGGTAAGTTAATCCCACCTATCTTGAGTTAAATACATTGATTATGTATGGATTTTAGCATGTAAATAGGTAGAAATTCGAGGTTTTGGTAGAAAGACCTAGAAATTTATATTCTTGGAATTCGACCACGATTTTGGGTATGAAATTGAGAGTAAATTATATATTCGAGTTCATGGAGTCATGGGTAAGCTTAATCTTCAAAAAATTTCGGAATCCGGGCATGTGGGCCCGAGGGCGATTTTGTCAACTTTTCGATCGGAGTTAGGAATTGTTATAAATTGGATTAATATGAGTATTTTATCGTATATTAATGAATTTGCATAATCATTGGATAGTTTTAGAGTATTTAGCATCGATTCAAGTCTTCGGAAGGGCGTGGAATGCCGGTTATGGATCTCCGGAGCGAGGTGAGTGTCCTTTCTAACCTTGTAAGAGGGAATTGTCCCCATAGGTGAAATAATTGGTTATGTGCTCCTATTTGTGGGGGCTACGTACGCACGAGGTGACGAGAGTCCGTGCGTAGCTACTAATATGTGTATGTCCGGGTAGTCTAGGACCCAAAAAGCATGCTATACTTGGAATATCTGTGATCTTATTGACAGTTGAATTTCTTTAATCTTATCGAATTGGTAAATGAATTTCTAAGAGGATTAAACTTCATTTTCTTAAATCATTAAAAGAGAATTGGCTTTTATTTGGATAAATGTTCCCCGATGAATTCTTCATTTGCTGTTTGAGCATATATTTCTATGTGTACCTGCGTCGCATGTATGATTCGCGAGCAGGGTAATTGTTTAGTTAAATTTAACCGCGTCGCATGTGTGATTCGCGAGCGGGGTAATAGATGCATCTATGGTTCGTTCCGCTCGACCCTCGGCAGTGCACAATTTACATTTCTGTTGGATCGAGCCGTACGACCTCGACATGAGTTGCGCATGCTTGTATTGCTTGTCTTGAGATTTATTGACATTGTTGTCTGCTCTCCCGACTTGAGATAATTGTTAATTAATGGATTGTGAATCCGGAGAATTTAAATAAAAAGGAACTTGCACCTGTTTAGTGACTCATATAAATTTTACTGTTGTTCTCAATAAATCCGTGAGTCATCGCACTAATAATATTATTACTGGACTTTTAGTAAGTGTCGAAGTTGCCATCTCGTCTCTACTTCTTCGAGATTAGGCGGGATACTTACTGAGTACACGTTGTTTTTGTACTCATACTACACTACTGTGCATTTTTGTTGCACAGGCACATGTACTACTAGTGGCCTACAGGGCATAGCAGCATGGATGATACTGGGACTAGGTGAGCTGCATTACTCGAGGCGACCCGTAGCTAGTATAGTCTCTCTCAGGATTTTATTTATTTTCTGTCCAATTTGTATTCCGGACAGCTGTTGTACTTTATTCGATTTTTCTTAGAATTGCTCATGCACTTGTGACACCGGTTTCTAGGATGGTTATGAATTATCTTGTGTAAATTGCTTATGATTTAATTTGAATTGAAGCGATTGTCTTTTTATTGGTAAATTTGAAGGAAAGTCATAGTTTTCAAGAGTATTAAAATGAGAATTTAATTAAGTATTTTGGGGTAGGCTTTCCTGACAGTGGTGTCCGGCGCCATCACGACCTTTAGTGGAATTTGGATCGTGAAAGGACGGGTCTACCACGGCATTATAACGAAGGGGTCGCCCTCGTAAGGATCATTGCCGAGGACGAGTAACTGGAGTTGCAATTGTAACGATAGGACTGGCTTAGAAAAGGACACCGGGAATATTCCCTTGGGTATTCCTTATATTGTAATCTTTAGGTTTTCTTGAGAACATCCCTTATAAATAGTAGGAGATAGAGAACAAAAAGGGGGGCACTTTATGAGAAAAATACTTTGTAAAAGGTTGACCTGAGAGAATATACAAAAGTTATCTTGTTCACTGATTATATTATTCAAGCACACGTTTGTGATTCTTTGTTCACAAGATCCAATGATTCCATACCCATCTTCACTTCTCACCTTTTCACGTCGCTGACAGAAGAAAGGAACATCCCAATCATGCAATAATTGGGTGGTAGATCCTTTCTTATTACACTTATTGCCATTATCTATATTTATTACATGTTCATGTAATCATGTTCATTGCCCATCATTGATTATTAAATCTGTTATTTAATGCTCTTAGACTGTTTATCTCGTGAATATCCTGTTATATTTGATCCAGAGTTTATTAAGTTTAACTAAGATTCGCCTTTAATTCATCAATAATTTGGTTTAACTAAAAGGTCTAATACTTTTTTGGTCAAAGAATTTGGCACCATCTGTGGGGAGCTTTTTAGTTAAAATTTTAGTTTCTTCTAGATCATAAAAAAGGGACAACCATCTTTTCCTCGTAGACACAAACTAACAATGGCACGAAAGGGAGATGCAAGAAAGAAAGCAATAGCGGGTGTCACTACCAACATCTTGAACACCATCAACGAGGATGACAGAGAAGACAATGAGAATGTGTCGCCAAGCGTTACTCCCAGGCGGAGTGACTCACCTCCCCCTCATCAAAGTGTAACCTATCCACGCGAAAGGGGAGCTTCCACGTCCACAGCTGAGGAAGCACCACCAGCGGTGAAGAAACTGTTGGAGGAGTGGCTGACAAGTACCCTAAATAACATACTCGACAAACCCGTTCAAAAGACGAGTAAAAATGTCGCGCCAGCTGATACCATGACGATTACCGATGAACAACCCGCTCCCCCAATAGGTAACACTCACACCACTATTGATGCGGGTAATGATGCATTGACAGCCATTCTAAAGAAAATGGAAGAGATGGAAAACGAGAATAACACACTCCGCGACCAGATGAGAGAACATCAAGAAAGGGTAGATAAGATACCGGGCGCCCCAAAATTGCTACCAAAGCGGGATGTCTGCCGATTCATCGAACAACCGTATAGTGAGGAGGCAGCCCCACATACCATAACCAAGACCTTCAAAATGCCACCATATTTGAAGATATATGATGGCACCACAGACCGGAAGATCACATCATTCACTATGTCACAGCGGTAAAGGGCAACGACCTATTAAAGGAGCAAGTACCATCAGTGCTACTAAAAAAGTTTGGAAAAACCTCAACCGGAGGAGCCTTAACTTGGTACTCACAACTACCAACACGGTCTATAACAACGTTCGAGGAAATGGCTGACAAGTTCGTCACCGCCCACGCCGTAGCTAAGAAAGTGGAGGCCAGGGTGAACGACATATTCACCGTGAAGCAATCTCCTGGCGAGGGACTCAAGGACTTCCTCGCTCGGTTTAACAGGGTAAGAATGAGCTTGCCAAACGTATCGCAAGGGATGGCGGTAGCACCCTTCCAAAATAGGTCGAACAGGAACGGGTCGAGGGCGACCAGGAAGTTGTTAAGCAGGCTTATGAAATACCCTCCCACCACCTGGGAAGAAATTCACAATGCCTACTGTGCCGAGGTGAGAACAGATGACGACGACCTCAACAGTCCAACCCAACGTTTGACGTCGATCCAAACAGAGCCGAGGAAAGATCGTCGTAACGACAGTCGAAGAGACCAGCCAGGCCCACGCCTCAACCGAGACAGGCATCAACCCTATGTCAGAACAGCCATTCCACCATCCCCTCGACATACGGAAGGGCTGTCCAGGCTGTACACAGGGACTCAACGAAACAAAAGAGGTATGCCCCCACTCTTATCTGCTCACAATGTTTGTGTTTCTCCTTCAGAAATAGTGTGCGCACTAGAGAAGCTTGGCACGAAGGTGAAGTGGCCGCAACAAATGAAGTCCGACCCAAGTACCCAAAAGTCAAACGTCCTTTGTGATTTTCACCAAGAGCGGGGTCACAAAACCGAGGACTGCATAGCCCTACGGCAGGAAGTAGTAAACATGCTGAACCAAGGGCACCTTAAGGAGCTGATGAGTGACCGAGGACGAGCCAACTTCGGGCGCGGACGGGAACAACACGAAGGCCCTCCAAAGCCCAGTTGGATTGGCTTAAAAAAGTGACTTTTTAGCAGAAATAGCTTTTAAGCCAAAAACAATAAGTTGGATTGCCTAGCTAATTACTTTTGGTTTGTTTTAAGCAGTTTTTAACTTATTTTAAATATTTTTTAATTTGTCAAAGACTAGGAAAGCTTAAAAAGGCTTTAAAACTGATTTGACCAGCTTAAAAGTCAATCTCAACACCCTCCTAATCATGTGCAGAGAGTATTAAGGCCCATTTGTCCAAAAAAAAAATCTTTTTTACAAAAAAAAATCAAAATATATTTATCCATGAAATTTTGCAAGTTTTTAAGAAATTTTTCGAAAATGAGTTCTTCAAAAATCAAGAAGTTGTTTTGACAACTTTTTCAAAGTTATCAGGAAAAAAAAAATTCCCCACTCACAAACCTGCAACACTTTTTCAAGTAAAATGCATGTCCAAACATAATTTCAAATTCCAAATACTATTTTTCAACTTACCTCCAAATACTACTTTTTTTTTTTCAAAATTACAAAGTTCATGTCCAAACACCTAAAATAAGTCAGCGAAACATGTCGTTCAATGGAAGGAGAAAAAAGTATTTTAAATCTTCCGAACTGAAAAGTCATCAACATGTCATACGTAAAAATGTCGACACACACTTGACTCCCCCCCTCTTCTCTATATATATATTATATAGTACTAGCTTCTGTTAACGTGCGTTGCACGTTTATCTTCAGCTTTTATTATAAAGTTTATATTGCAAAATAGTGAATCAATCATATAAGGACTCAAATTTAAAATTGTGCAAATCTTAAACTTAAATAGAGTTAAAATTAATATGGAACGCCTATTTTCATGGTGTTTCTTTTAGTGTTTTTGTAGAGGTTGTAGTCATTATATTGAGTTCTATTCAATTAACTTTGAAAAAGTGCTCCGGTTTTTTTTCTAGACTATAATATATTCTATGAAATATTTTTTTTATACAAATACAACTATGTAAGGTGATTTTTCTAGTATAAGTTATTTGTTTGCTAAAAAGGAATTGCTGAAACCAAGGAATATTGGTTCTGCCATTATATTAAATTCTTATTAATTAAATAAAACACAAAATAAGAGGACAGTATATTTGCCGCCAAGCATGGTATATGAGATATGTCGAATGAATTTTCTACTCCAGATTTCATGGTAGATGCATGTACAAAACATCTAATGTAATTAGCAATAACTATTCATGCTGAAACATATAGAAGAACTCAAAAACAATTGACCAAACACATAGAGTAAATATATATCTCCACAAAATCTCCAAATAAAGCACAACATATGTACATCTACTCTCGCCCTAAGTGTTTAAAAGTACGTGATGATTATAGCTACTTCCATTAATGAAATACTTACTCCACAACTGAAATACATTCACTTTCAATAAAGAGTACTAGATAAACATCGTGGATCTCTTTGTTTCAGCATCTCATCAACCTTTAGAATGTTATATACAAGTGGCAAAGAGAAATAGTATCTAAATAAACAAGAGATGCAATAATTAAACATGATGCATAGCTAACTCTAATGAAACATTTTGATTGCTAACTTGTTGAAGTATATATACAACAGTGATGAGGGTCATCAGATTTTTTAGTTTTTCTCACCCCTTGATAATGAAGACGATGACAATTCATTGATGTTATGACCAGGCCACCATCATTGTTCATTATCTTAACCAGATAAGCAATATCAATTGCTTTCAAAAGTAAGACAATATCATGTGGCATTGACACAGTGCACATAGAAAAATCCCATGAAACACATAACTATATATACTTGTGAGCCAAAAAGTATGTCTAAGGATTCTGTAGAAATTCAAAAGTCATGTTGGAATGAGTTAGACCTCAAAAGTCTGCTGGGTTTCTTTGTATCCGTTACAAAGTTCATACACATGATACATTAAAAACACTTTTTTTAAAATAATCCGTCTTTAGGTGATGGGGGGTTTGGCATGGACCCCTACCTTGTAAATTAAAATCCATAGGTAAACACATTATGGAGGGGGGCATAAAATGTAACGATCCGACCAGTCATTTTGAGCTCTAGCGCGTCGTTTAGCAGTCTGAGGCCATGAGCAGCTTCATTTCAGGTATTATGACTTGTACGCGTGGTCAAAATTGAATTTCGGGATGTTCGGAGTTGATTTGGAAAGAGAATTCTCATTTCGGAAGCTAAAAGTTGAAAGAATTAACTAGGATTGGATTATTGAGTAAACGACCTCAGAATCGGGATCTGAAGGTTCCAGCAGGTTCGTATGATGATTTCGGATTTGGGCGTATGCCCGGTTCAGGTTTTGGATAACCCGGGAGCGTTTTGGCGCCTATTGTGGAAGTTAGCATGTTGGAAGAAATTTCATAAGTTTGGCTTGAAGTGCATTTCAGTGTTACCGATGTCCGTTTGGGATTCCGAGTCTAGGAATAGCTCCATATGGTGATTCTGGAGTTGGGAGCGCGATCGGAAGTGAATTCGGAGGTCCGTAGGTCATTTTGAAGTCATTTGGCTAAAGATAGAAATTTGAAGGTTTTTGAGAAGTTTGACCAGAAGTGGACTTTCTGATATCGGGGTTGGAATCCGATTCCGGAAGTTGGAGTGGGTCCGTAATGTCGAATATGACTTGAATGCAAAATTTGAGGTCAATCGGACGTGATTTGATAGGTTTAAGCATCGAAAGTAGAAGTTTTAAATTCTAAAGTTCGTAAAGCTTGGATTGGAGGTCGATTCATGATTTTAGTGTTGTTTGATGTGGTTTGAGGCCTCGAGCAAGTCCGTAATGTGTTTATGGACTAGTTGGTATGATTGGTTGGGGTCCCGGGGGCCTCGGGTGGATTCCGAGTGGTTAACGGATCGAATTTGGGTAAAAAGCTGCTGCTGGTTGCTGGTATCTGGTTTCCTTCTTCGCGAACGTGAAGGGAGTCTCGCGAACGCGAAGAGGAAAGTGGGAGGCTGCTGGATTTGGCCTTCGCGAACACGAAGAGGAAGTCGCGAACGTGAAGGGGAGGGCAGAGCTACTACGCGAACACGGGGGAGAGATCGCGAACGCGTAGAAGGAAAACTGGGCCTGGGGTCATTGGCCTACGCGAACGCGAGGCCTGGTATGCGAACGCGAAGGGGCTGGGAACTGGCCTTCGCGAACGCGAGCGACAGGCCGCGAACGCGAAGAAGGGCGGACCTGGGCTGGGCAGAATGTTTAAAATCGGGATTTGAGTTCATTTCACCCATTTATTCTCTTGGCTTAGGCGATTTTTGGAGCTTTTGAAGAGGGGGTTCCGTCATTCATCATGAGGTAAGTAATTTATGCTAGTTTTGAGTTAAATACAAGGTTTATATATGGATTTAAACATGGAAATTTATTGAAAACTTGGGGTTTGAGGGGAAACCTAGAAAATTAGTGCTCTTGGATTTTGACCATGATTTTGGGTATGGAATTAGGAGAAAATCATATATTTGAGTTCTTAAGTTCATGGGTAAACTTTGTCTTCGAAAAATTTAGGAATCCGAGCACGTGGGCCCGAGGGCATTTTTGTCAACTTTCCGATCGGGGTTAGGAATTGTTATAAATTGGATTAATATGGGAAGTTTATCGTATATTAATGGATTTGCATAATCATTGGCTAGTTTTGGAGCGTTGTGCATCAATTTGAGTCTTCGGAAGGGCGTGGAATGCCGGTTATGGATCTTCGGAGCGAGGTGAGTCTCCTTTCTAACCTTGTAAGAGGGAATTGTCCCCATAGGTGAAATAATTGGTTATGTGCTCTTTTTTGTGGGGGCTACTTACGCACGAGGTGATGAGAGTCCGTGTGTAGCTACTATTATGTTATTGTCCGGGTAGTCTAGGACCCAAAAGTATGCTGTACTTGGAATAATTGTAATGTTGTTTACAGTTGAATTGCCTAAATCCTGTCGAATTGCTATATAAATTTCAAAAAGGATTAAACTTCTTTTCTTAAATTGTTAAAAGAGAAAGTGGCTTTTATTGAATAAATACTCCCCGATAAATTCTTAATTGGCTATCTGAGCATGTATTTCTATGTGTGCCTGCGTCGCATGTATGATTCGCGAGCAGGGTGATCGTTTATTTTATGTTGACCACGTCGCATGGATAGTTCGCGAATGGGGTAATAGATGCATCTATGGTTTGCGTCGTTCGACCCTCGGCAGTGCACAATTTATTTTCTGTTGGAGCGGGCCGTACGTACCACGGTGTTAATTGCGCATACTTGTATTGCTGCCTTGAACTTATTGAAGTTGTTATTGCCTCTTCATGGCTTGAGAATATTTGGATAAATAATGAAAAGGAATTTTGGGGAAAAATTCCTATAAAAGAAATAATTGTTTACTTATTTCCTCCTATTGGATTAAAAATCATATTTATAAGAGTCCACGATTTAATGAATTATTGACATCATTATTGGACCATTAGTAAGTGTCGAAGTCGACCATCTCGTCTCTACTTCTTCGAGATTAGATGGGATACTCATTGAGTACACGTTGTTTTCGTACTCATACTACACTTCTGTGCATTTTTGTTGCACATGTATATTTAACTCTAGTGGCCTACTGAGCGTAGCAGCACGGATGATTCGGGGACTAGGTGAGTTGCATTATTCGAGGTGGCCCGCAGCTAGTATAGTCCCTTCTAGTATATTGTATTTACTTTCTGTCCACTGTATTCCGGACGGATGTTGTATTATATTATTTCTTAGAAATTGCTCATGCACTTGTGACACCGGGTTATAGGAATGGTTTTGAAATATTTTGTATTAATTGCTTGTTATTTAATTTGAATTGAAGCAGTTGTCTCTTTACTTATGAAATTAGAAGGAAAAATATGGGTTTTCGAAATGGTCTAAATTGGAATCTAATTAAGTATTCTAGTTGGCTTGCCTGACAGCAGTGTCTGGCGCCATCACGGCCCTTAGCGGATTTTGGATCGTGACAACATGGTATCAGAGCACTAGGTTCCTAGGGTCTCACGAGTCATGAGCAAGTCTAGTAGGGTCTCGCGGATCGGTACGGAGACGTCTGTACTTAACCTCGGCAAGCTGCAGGACTGTTAGGAGTACTTCCCTTCTTGATTCCTTATCGTGCGATTTGATCCTTGGAGACGTATGTCTTTAATTCATTCCTACTCAATCTTACGTGATGCGAACTGCTTGTTATAAATCGAGAATTGAAGAACCGTAATTGTACTACCGATGTGGTGCGGGATGCTTCTCCCGGTATAGATGATCGGGTTATTATCGTCGCTTTGTAGAAGGATATTTTATTGTTTCAGCCCAGTAACGGTACTTCTAAGGGCTCTGAGGCTAGGCACGAGTTTCCATAATGCTATAAACTATTGTTCTGCAGTATTGATATGATGGTAGGACATTTGCCTACGTGTCAGGGCGGTGAATGACTTGAAGGGAGGTTGATTCAGTGCATAATCTAGAGATTCAGTATTTTATTCATGGCAGGGGAAAGACAATCGGACTAAGAATGGTCAGATGTGGGCTGGTGGAGTAATGAGACTTGGTATTGGCGAGCGTGGTGGAGCTTTCTTCTATGATGGGGTGTCGTTGTCCTAATTGAACGTACTAAGTTCCCCGGTGTTATGACCTTCTATAATTCGCCTTTGGGGCAAGCTATTGTGAAATAGTATTGAAAATGTGGCTGCCAGATATCACAGGGTGCGGTAGTTCAGGGTCGAATCAGTGTTTCTAATGTCGATGGTATGAGAAGGATGATTTTCCGAAAGGTGTAAAGTTAGCAGCAATTGTGGGTTCAAGTGCCACGAAGATAGATTTTTATTTAAGGCAGCAGCTGAGCAGCAAAGGATGAGGAAAGACATGTGGGAGGTGTCAGGCGGTGGCTAAAATTTCTAGAAGGCCGAGTATAAGAGGCCAAGGGTCGAGTAGTCGATTAAAGGGATGAGTTCCGCCAAAGTGGGAGAGTGGCGGAGTTGCATATGGACATTGGGGTAGGATGACTATGCGCCTTAAGGAGAGTCTGGGATGACTTGGGAATTTCAGTGATTTGGTGATTGAGGTCTACAGATTTAATTTCAAGCTTGGGCTATTATGCGGCGGAAGATTTGATATAACGGGAATGAGCTGTCAGAAATGAAGAAGGATACAACATAGCTTTGAACTGGAAGAATGTTGCCGCGCGTTTAATTGATGTCCACGAGGGGTGAATGGACTTGTGCAGCTGTAGAGTGAGCTCGGACTCAGGATGTGTTATTGATGTCGTAGTGATTGTACCCCGTACAGCAGCGTTGGAAGATGCCGGGGAGTGATTTCTACAGGTGTGTTATTCCTGTGAGTAGGTTAGCAGCAGCGTGGTTGGCGAGGCTTCTGTGAAGAATTCTAGTGGTTATACAGCAAAGATGTCGGTCGTGCAAATGTGGTTGATGATTCAGAGTATAAAAGGGGGTTTTACAGTAAGATTCCGAGAATTTTGGCGGTTGATTGCGCAAGGTTACGTCAATAAGAGATAAAGAGTCTTGGTGAATGCCAGAGTTGTGTAATAATGGCTTCAAGCTAAGTGGGAGAGTCCCACCGCCTATGATTGGATTGCATGGTTAACTACTTGCGAGGTTTCTGGTTATTACCATATTGATGGGTTACTCCAGCTACGGGAAAAGAACATAAGTGGTAATTCGAGCAAAGGAATTGTTAAAGGTGTGCTATCGTTGGCCTTATTAGCCCATGTTCAGACTCGGGGAGGGATTCAGGACTGTGCTTTGTAAAGATGCGGGTTCCAAGGGAAGTGATTCTGCCACATGCTTCACCAAGAGGGTATTCATGTGCTAGAAGATTTATGCAATTGATTATATTCAGGGCCAAGTCAAAGCGGGTGGCTCTCAACAACGGTCCTAGTGAACTCAAAAGTTAAAGTGCGATGCCTAATGATTTCGAGCCTATAGGTACGGTTAAGAATCAAGCGTGATAGCAGCCTATGAGAAGAGGCACAGAATGTTCTATGATGTTTTGACTTGCAGGGTAGCAATTAGGAGGTACGAAATGGTTCGTGGGAGTTGAGACAGCATGGTCTCGTGATTCAAGGTCACTCGGGGTGAGTGCGGATGGAGTTATTATTATTTTTTTAGGCAATCAGGGTAAATCGAAAGAAGATAGATTGGTTAGCCATAGTTGAGTCGGCATATTGGTGGTAGCGATCAGTTCCTTCAGCATGATCAAGTTATGCATGAGATTTGTGGCGGTACATGTGAGGCTTGTCGGCCACTGTAATCAATGTTATTCAGAAGTATCCTACTGTTATGGCATGTTATGTGTAGGCGGGTCTGTCACGACCCCAGTTCGCCCTCCGTTAACATGTCGTGACGGCACCTAGTCCCTATGACTAGGTAAGCCTAACAATACGAAAGATAAACCATAATTGCGGAAGAAAATAAATAAAACTGAACTGGTAAAATAAACGGTGCTTAAGGTGCCGCTCGGCACATACCACAACAATTCTCGAAGCTAACAAACTCCCAAAACCCGGAAACTCACAAATCACAAGCTAAGGGATACATAAGAGGCTCTGACTCAAGAATGTCTATACAAAGGAGAAAATACTGAAGAAGCTATACTTATTACAGAATGATGGAAAGGGACTCCTCGGTCTGCGGACGTAGCAGATATACCTCGAAGTCTCTACCGATACGCCTCCTTCCAAGGCTGATAGAACTGAGTGGGAGTACCTGTATCTGCACAACAAAAATGTGTAGAAGAGTAGCATGAGCACACCACGGCGGTGCCTAGTAAGTATCAAGACTAACCTCGATGGGGTAGTGACGAGGGACAGTCAAGGCACCTACCGATCAATAAACAGTATAATCATAGGAATAATGGAAAAGACATATAAATATGTAAAGACTGCATGAATGACCAAGAATGCTACAATTCACAATAAGTTTGGAAAACGGGCAACAAGTAACAACGAGAATATAGTAAATGACGATAGGAAATGACGACAGAATCACAATCCAAATCCTAAGGTCACAACACAGAAAGGGAAAACAAGTCAATAATTCATATCCTACAGTGATGTCCACATAAGGGCTTATTCGACCCCTCTCAACAATTTTACCAAATTTCGGACAAACTACAACTCACGAGAACCCAGCGTCTGAAATCTAACAGTTGGCATCCTATGCCCCATAAACCTCACAGTCATGCCGACAACTCACTGGCTAACTAGGGCCACTCTCACGTGTAAAAATGGATAAACGAGAGCGTACCTCCAACCTTAGCAAAATCAGGAGGAATTCACCTCTACTAGGAGTGTTCAGCTGCGTGTATGCTTGTGCAAGTGTTTCTAACAAAACTCTACCAGCTAGTAAACATAAAAAAGGGAACGGACCGCACGTACGATGTTTCCTCACAACTTCCAAGCGATAAAGCTCATACAAGCAAGCAATCCACAATCTCAATATTAAATAAAAGGAAATGCCTCCATAGGCTGTCACAATTCTTTACAATCAACCCCTGACATAGCCCACCTTATTTCGCCACGCGTGCAATTAATAATATAATAGGCACCACCTTAATTCGCCACATGTGCATCACGGTGCTCCCACCTTATTCCGCCACATGTGCAACCCACATATAAGCATATAACATATCCCGCCTTATTATGCCGCATGTGCAAAAATATCAATAACAACAATAGCACGGCAAAGACCTCGTGCAACCCTTCAACAAAAACCGCACGGCAGAAACCTCGTGCATCACAGTATCAACAACCGCACGGCAGAAACCTCGTGCATCACAATATCAACAACCGCACGGCAGAAACCTCGTGCATCACAATATCAATACAACACTACAAATGACAATATATACAGGAACAAAGCAAGAGAATCAACTCAAGAAATCTCCGTTCACCAACAGACGGTACAACTAACTCACAAGGAATAACCATAACAGGAAAATACTAAGCGCAATAAGAACAACTCAACAAGGGAGGAATAATATGAAACGACGATTTCATAATACTAAGTTCAACAACAAGGGAGTTAACATGAATTAAACAAATTAGAATTTAAGGAAATATCAATTAAACATAGGATATCTAACTTCTTCCAATGAGGACCCATTAATTACATGAAAGATAGAAAATAGTGTTTCCAAATAAAGACAAGCAGTTAGGAGGGATAATGTGACTATAGAAGGGTAATGTCTACAGAGAAACAAGTAAAAGTCAATTAGGCAACAAGAATAAGCCAAAAAGGGCAACTAAATTCCAAGTAAGACATGTAAAGGTGAAGCTAATAATTTTCACATTTTCAGAACCCTTGTACTCTCACGAGTCTAACCATATAAAAATCTTCCAAATCGGAGGTCAAATGCTCACCCAAAACTCAATGGTTTAGTCTAAGAAGTTTTTCTCCCATTTTGATGCCAAATTCGAAATTAGATGATGGATTAAGCTATATATTGATGGAATACAACTAAAAGGGATTAAGAAAACGTTACCCAATGATCTTCACTTCAAAACCCACTCAAAATCGCCCTCTCCCGAGCTCTCAATTGATTTTTCCAACTTTTGAAACTCAACCCTCGAAATTCCCTTTTCTGAACAGTGAATACCGCTTCTGCGGTCAAGGGACCGCTTCTGCGGTCCCGCTTATGCGGAACTCTGGCCGCTTCTGCGGCTTCCTTTAAAATCTCAGCTTCCGCTTCTGTGGAACAAATCAACCGTTTCTGCGGTTTTTCCTTTAACTGCCCAATGCCGCTTCTGCGGTTATTTCCTCGCAGATGCGGTCCCGCTTCTGCGGGCCAACCACCACATCTGCGGAAACAAACAAGCTTGGCCAAAACTGCTTCTGCGGCCTTCAATGTCGCATCTGAGGAACCGCATCTGCGGTTCCCAGGCCGCAGATGCGGAAATACCAGAAGCAGCAAAAACTGGCATTTCCAAACTTCAAAAATCCTCCCGTTAAACATTCGAAATCATCCCAAGGCCCCCGGGACCTCAACCAAAAGCACCAATAACACCTAATACCCTATTCAAACTTGTACCAATCTTCAAAACACCTAAAACAACGTCGAAAACTCGATTTAATCAAAGATTCAAGCCTAAGAACTTCAAGTTCCAACAAACACGCTTTCGATCAAAAACCTAACCAAACTTCGTCCGAATGACCTGAAATTTTGCACGCACATCCCAAATGACATGACGGAGCTACTGCAACTTCCAGAGTTCCAATCCGACCCTCGGATCAAAAACTCACTATCGGACCGGAAACTTCAAAAAAATTCAAACTTCGGCATTTCAAGCCTAAATGAGCTACGAACTTCCAAAATACATTCCGAACACGCTCCCAACCCCGAAATCACCTAACGGAGCTAACGGAACCATCGGATTTCCATTCCGAGGTCGTCTTCACACTGTTCTGACTACGGACCACTTTCCAACACTTAAGCTCTCATTTAGGGACTAAGTGTCCCAAAACACTCCGAAACACCACACCGAAACGTCCCGGCAAACCCAAAAATTGAAGAAATCGAACTTAGAGGAAGCAGTTAATAGGGGATTGGGGCGTGAATTCTTAAGACGACCGGCCGGGTCGTCACATCCTCCTACACTTAAACATTCGTTCATCCTCGAACGAGCATAGAGAACATACCTGAAGTCTTCAAGTCACTGAGTGCGCACTTCCAACATACACCCGCGGGTGATCCCACGTCACCCCAATCCACTTAATCCTGATGACACCATCTCAACTGAAATTTAACCTTTCTACCAATACCAATAGGCATTTAAGCCAGAATTCTCACCTTTCATCTGTTTCCAAAAGACCCCGATCCTAAATCCATGTCTCGGCATCAGTCTCAACTAGCTATTTCAATACAAGCCAACACACACAAGGTACAACCACACAACATGACACATCACCCATAGGCCCACAATAACATTTCTGATAGCAATATTTGCCTGAGATCAAATCCGTACCAGCCATAAGCCTCATATCCAACAGGAACTCTTTTCGAACCTCCACAACCCTGGCGATGATACAATAACCACGAAATCCGCATAACAAAACACCCGAACAACCAAGTCTCAGCCAACACCAACGGGTACACACCCCACAAGCTAAAACTCAAGAAGCATAGAACGGAAATGACTGAACATGGGAAAGGAAACATATAAGGAAACTAACAAAGAAATCAAACTAGCACAGATTCTTCTAAAACACAAATCGACAAAACATCTAACAAGAAATAATGAAAGCATATAAAAGACTCACAATGATCTTATACTGATATAACTTCTCATCGCAGTACACAACCCGGTCTCAACATATCAAATCACCTGAAATCACGAGGGTCCCGCCCTCATTACTGAATCACAAGTAGGGCACACATCAACCCATCTAGAGACTCTCACTAGATCAATTCCGTCTACAAATTACAACACAGGCTGGCTCCCACACCGGTGGAGCATAGAAATCACAGCTCGTAACCAAGAATACTCAGAGATCACATCGAACCTACCAAAACAGACAACATGAATTTACTACTAGCCTTATAACTCTCGACAACAGCTAGAAATGGACGATAGACACGGCTATCACTCATAGAACCTCCCAACAGAATAATCACGTAAACAGAGTACAAATCATAAAACGCACTCATAAATGGAACAACAAATAAGGGAACTCACCCCGATAAGCAGACTGTGATGAACTACAAATAGTGCCCCTCTATAACAAACCGAATCCGTACCTGAATGACATTCAACTGGCGCACCGGCCTCAAGCCTACTATATGAAACACATCAACGAGCCGGGCCTCCCCCTCTTGGGCGCCCTCTACCTGCCTGAATACCTCACTGGGACACACCGGTCCGAAGTCTGGGACAATCTCTCATCATGTGGCTAGCATCTCCACACTCAAAGCACCCTTTCTGCTGACGAGGCGGTGGGAACTGTGCGATACGGGTACTCCGAGACCCATGAACACCTGAGTCACCATGCAAAGCCTGAAGCGCGAACTGAACTGGCTGACCCGCAAAACCTCTACCATGACGCACCCTGCCTCCAAAATAAGGACCAGTATACCTCCCCGATCTACGAGGCCTCCTCGCCTTCTGAAGCTTTCTTTCCTGATCTCGTCTGCTCTCTCTCTCGTGGCCCTGCTGCCCTCTCTCTCTCTAGCATGCATACCCTCTATCCTCCTAGCAATGTTCACCACCTGCTGATACGGAATGTCCATCTCCAACTCACGGTTCATGCTGGACCTGATGCTAGGAATGAGCCCTTCAATGGACCGGCGAACCTTCTCACGAACAGTAGAAACCAAGGCTGAGGCATGTCTAGCCAAACTGGTGTAACAGACAGCATACTCCGAGACGGTCATAGCACCCTGGCGCAAATGCTCAAACTCCGCGCGCCATGCATCCTTGAGGCTCTGAGGAACAAACTCTCTCAGAAACATATCTGAAAACTGGGTCCAAGTCAGTGAAGCTGCCTTGTCTGGGCTGTCTAACTCATAGGTGCGCCACCAATCATATGCGGCTCCTCGAAGCTGGAAAGTAGTGAAAGAAACCCCGCTCGATCCAGAGATATCCATAGTACAGAGAATGCGTTAACACTCATCAAGAAACCCCAAGGCATCGTCTGATGCTAATCCACTGAACACTGGAGGATCATACTTCTTGAACCTCTCTAGTCTCATCTGCTCCTGCTCGGAAGCCGCTGCCAAGCCAAACAAGATTAAAATGCGCAAGTAGCACGTTAAGATGCCATCGGGATGGTTTTTTCATTTCATCACCGACCAGCGACCCAACCCCTGTGTTGAGTCCCCTAAGTCAAATGCACGATGATTTGCAAACAAACGTTTCCTACTTAGGATCGCGGACTGAGGGCAAGTTAGTTTCTAGTGTTCAAAACCTATGGTATATTTCTAGACTGTGTACCCGATGCGGACAACCGAGCCGAGGAGGGTGCTACCGTACGGTGACCCGCAAGATCGTCGCTCAGTAACTTAGTACGAGCTCTTTCTTATTCAGGGTATGACACTACAGATAGGGAGTCTCAACCGTAAGCACATCCCTGGGTGAGAAGAGAAGGGTTTCGGCAAAGTTTATATACAGTTCAGATTAATATCAAAGCGGGTTTAAAGCATTTAGCAATATTAGCATGGAACATGTAGAAAAAATCAGATAAAGAGCCAATATACAAATTTATACTAAGTCTCGAATTCTTGAACCCTGACAGATCGAAATTCTGGTTTGTGTTCCCCAGCAGAGTGCCAGCAGCGTGTCACACCTCCTTTTTTACACACCTAACCCCGAAGGATATAGGTATAAGAGTTATTAGATGATTTTTGTCCATTTTAAAGTGTTTTTTTCAATGTGTGTGTATTCTCTCTCATTATTTTTAGAGTCGCCACTTGGATAGATCTGCTTTTTGGTGTCCCAAGTCACCCGCGTTTAGCTTGAATCCAAATCGAGGCAAAAACTATTGACTTTCCCACATTGGAGTCTCGAACAGAAATTCTGAATAAAGAATTTTGTTGACTGAGGGAAAGGTGTTAGGCACCCCCGGATTCCCGTGGGTTTAGCTAATGGTCGCTTAAATTATTATAATTGGCTAAAGATCTGATTTTAATAATGTTTTAACTTATGTGCTTTTTTAAATTTTAAAAAGCGTTTTTGACACATTTTCGGCTTCGTTGAGATTTGGCATTTGGGTCAATAATGTGACCCTGAGTTAGGAAGGCTAGAATTTATTAAAAAGCGCGCTAAAGCGACTTAACGTTATTATTACTTTGTGGGAAGCCATGAAATTCAGCTAAATGGCGTCCCGAATTCTAGGATTTTAATTTGAACATTTCAAAGAGGGACCCCGCAATTTATCCATTTGTTGGCGGGGCCTTCACCTCATTTTATTTATTATTAAAGTCACCTAAAGCAAATATCAATTTTCTATTTAATTTGTCTCTAATAATAAGGAGAAGTCCTAACTAATTAATCATTGTTAGGAACTATTATATTTGGGGTCTATGAGTTCATGGCCAGATCAAACCTTCAACCAGCTTTGGTCCTTGAACACATTCCCGTCAAAAAGAATAAAATCCAGTATGCATTAAGGTTGGCCAGTCACAGGCCCTGGCTTAGTCCAGACGGATACATATTCAAAGACAAGACCTTGGGCCTCTGTGATAACACTGCCCAAACTGTCGGAAAGGATCGTTCATAACCTGACTGTTAGACACACTAAGCCTCAATTTCCATTTGAACAAACATCTCCTGAGATCGTATTTAGGTATTCCAACGTATTCAACAATTTGTAGTCAAGGAAAAAGCATAGATTCTCCTTTCAATTGAATAGAAACATTGCATCACAGAAGTTCCAGTTTAAGACTTAGATTGTTTTACTTAAATTAGCTACTTGGTGAATTCCGACTGATGCGGTATTACTAAAGAGTGCGATAATCAACTTCACACTATGAAAACGCTAACTACACTAGACACTGTGTTATCTACTACATCACACAGATTCTGAGGCGATTCACAATATCTATCAACACCTCGCATTGAACTTAATTGTACCACCAATGTTCAATGGAAGCGACCACATGAATCTAGGGTACCATAACGCTTTGTTTCAGTCTTATTTAAGTACAGAACAAGCAAAACTTAAACACAGCTTGATGGAATTACATGCCTGACTATTACAGGTCTGGACATAAAACTAAATCTAGAATTCAATTTTTTAAATAACTTCATTCTTCATAAACTCATTTACTGCACATTTTCACTCATAGTCACGAATGATACAGATGTTGTACCTGGAGCAAGATGTAGTTGAGAAGGACGAAGCAAGAAGTTGACAACAGCAAAGCACGCAAACAATGTGTGGAGTTTCAAACAACACAATCCACACTCAGCTTTAACCCAGAAAATGAGTCAGGGAGTCCAGAAATGCTTTAAAACCAAACAGGATTCAACAGATCAAGCCAAAACAAGGTCCACTAAGCCCAATGACCTCCAAAATTGACACCAGCAACACACCACAGCAACACGACCCAAACTGATCCCAAATCAACCACTAAACCGAAATAACCTAGGAACTTGAATGACAGAACTTTTTTTTGAATTTTTGTAGGCTTGAAAAATATTAATTTTTTTTTTGAGAATTTAGGATGGGAGAGAGACTTCAAAAATTTCAGATCAATGAGTGTTGAATTTGAAAATTCTAAAAATTGCGATTCTAGAGACTATGTGACTAGTTTTTTCGGGGGGGGGGGGGGAATTGTGAGGTTTCAAAAACTTCAAGAAAAATAATAGGGCATTTTTCAGATGTTCAAACTTGTGAATGAAGCAGAGTCCATTGCCTTTTATAGCAAACCTTGAGGGTTCTCTAAGGTTTTCAACTTTACACCTCTAGTCCCTCTTTTATTTTTTCAGTTTTAACCAATAATCCTTTTATTTTTACGTGACTTCTTTTTCAAGTTACCTTGCATTTAGTTTCTGAAAATTCTACTTATTAACCCCATCTAAGAGACTCTAGGTGTTTCTAAATAACAGAATCTTTAGGTATAAAAACAACCTATAAACTACCCTTAACTTGGATTCACTAACATTACTACCATTAAGCCAAACCAAATTCCAGCCCCTTTTAAAACTTGGTCAATAACGCATGATTAAAACAACCAAGAGAGGCTGGGCAACCTTCAGCTATAACCAAGCAATGAATTTAATAAAGTCTAACTAATTGCAGCCAAAGAATATATTAATCAAAACAAAAATAATAACTAAACAAATACTAAACTAACAGGATTGGACCAAAGAAATTAAAAGCCTATGTTAACACTAATTTGAAACCTCACATTGCAAACAGAAATTAAACTAATATCAAAATTCACTAAAACATGATTAATCATTAACAGACTAGCTAAATACTTCGAACTCAACAAAATTAGAACTTAAAAAAATTAGAAATAGTTACTAAGAAAACTTTCTAATTTGCTAAAGCAAATACTAAAACAGCGATTACAACAGAAAAGAAAAATACCTTAATTAATCAACTGTTGATTCCGGCGGCCTTCTTGCAAATCCAGAACTGAAACTTTCCTTAATCGTGTTCTCCCATGAGAAAACACAGAATAAGGACTGTTACATTGTCAAAAATCAAACGATATTCCGGAGTTGAAAATTATGGTTTGAGGTCATCTTCGATCTTGAAAATCGAGGAAAATCTGGTAATGTTTGAGCTTATCAGTTTATAGATTCATTGAAGAACGAGTGACTTGAGGGATATGAGGTTGTAAGTTGGTCTGTTTGGACGATATTAGGGTATTTGCCGGAATTCTCGATCTAAGATTTTAGAAAATCGGCTAGGATTTGAGGATAGGACTTGGGGATTTGGAAAGAGGAGGGGACGGGAGGCTTATGGTGAAATTTTGGGGTCATTTGAGCTTCCGCCGGCGGAGGCGATTTCGGGCACGGGGAGCGTTGTGAAGGTGGCGGAGATAGGCGGCGTTACGCCGAATTAACAGGGGTATGAGAGACGATGGTTTGGGGGTAGGGAGCCTTCCCGACAATTTATATACTTGAAACCTAGTTTAGTCCGGGACCGTTGGATTGATGAGATCCAACGGTCAATGATTAAACATTAGGCGGAAAAACGACGTCGTTTCAATTAAAAGGGCTGGACCGGAAAATTTTTCACTCTTGCTGGGAAAACGATTAGGCCTGAGCATGGTGTGGGTGATTTGGTTCCGTTGGAGTTTTATGTGCATGGCCCAAAATCAAAAACCCTTTTAATTCCTTTTTATCATATTGTTTCTTTGTTATATATTTTATTTTTTATTTATACTTTTTATAATATATTTTTCTCTGATTTTATTGAATGCAAGATTAAATAAAGACCCAATTGACTCTACAATTATACTTAATTAATTTTTTCAAAGAAAAACTTAAGACAAAATTTTTAAAAAGTTAAAAGTAGAAATGCAAGACCCATTATCTGGTATTTTTTTTATTTTGTAATATTAGAAATGCACACTATTTTTTGTATTTTTTTTTTTTGGAATCTAATATCAATAAAAATGGACACCAAATAAATCGCAGTAGAACTAAGACAGCAGAAATCGCTTGCAATTAATTCTAAAAATTTTAATAACTAAAGGAAAATTCCTAATTCTAAAGAATTTATATGAAGAATTTAAAGCGTGGCAAAAATCACGTGCCACAGTTCTTATTGCGCTAGTTATTTCTTCTGTTACGGTTAATCCGTTTGTGAGTTAGTTGTACTGTTTGTTTTGCGTGATGAACGAAAATACCTGAGTTGATATCTTGTCATGTGTTCTTCTATATATTGTCGTTTGTTGTGTTGTGTACTTGAGAACTGTGTATGCACGAGTTTTCTTGCCGTGGCGGTTGTTGATACTCTGTGCATGCACGAGGTTGTCGCCGTGCGCGCTATTTGCGTACTGTTGATAACACGAGTCTCTGCCGTGCGGTTGTTCTTGAAGGGTTGCATGAGGTCCTTGCCGTGCTATTGTTGCTATTGATATGTTGCACATGCGGCGTAATAAGGCGGATACGTTTTGCTTTATTATTATGGGTTATTGCGCATTTGTGGCGGATAAGGTCTCGGACATTGTTGGATGCACGTGTGGCGAAATAGGCGGTGCTTATTATATTACTTTGCACACGTGGCGGCAGAATAAGTTGGTTCTAGTTTCAGGGGATGATTGTAAGAAATTGTTGACGATCATGTGAGGCATTCCTAATTAGTTTAATAATGTGATTGTGGCGCTTCCTTTACCGGTATAAGCTTTTATCGCTGGGAGTTGTGAGGAAACTAATGTACGTGGGTTCCGTTCTCCTTTCATGTTACTTAATGGTAGATTTTGTTAGAACATTTGCAACAAGCATACACGTTAGGCTGAACACTCCTATTAGAAGGTGATTCCTGCCTGATTTTTGTTTAAGAGGTTGGAGGTACCCCTCATTTAGTCATTATTTTGTGAGAATGGCCCTAGTTAGCCAGTAGTCTTGTCATAATGACCGATTGATGATTAATGGGACAGCGATGCCATTGCTCTTATTTCAGATGCGTGGGCCTCCGCGAGTTTGTGTGTTTGACATTGGTGAAATTGATGGAAAGAGATTGAAATAAGACCTTTTGTAAAATCATTGTAATGAATATGAGTTATGACTGTTTTCCCTTGCTGGTGTTGTGACCTTAGGATTTGATTGTTTGAGGCTGCCGGTCATTTCGTATCCATCATTTATTATATTCTCGTTTGTTACTTGTTGTATTTTCCCCTTATGTGAATTTGTAGCATTCTTGGTCATTCATGCATCTTTACATATTTATATGTGTCCATTATTCCTATGATTATGACTCATTTATTGACGGTAGGTGCCTTGCTCTTCCTCGTCACTACCCCACCGAGGTTAGTCTGATTACTTACTGGGGCACCGCTGTGGTCTGCTCATGCTACTCTTCTGCACATTTTTGTTGTGGCAGATACACGTACTCCCCACTCAGTTTTGTCATCACTTGGAAGGAGGCGTATCGTGTAGAGACTTCGAGGTATATCTGCACGTCCGCAGACCGATGGTCCTTTTCAGTTTTCTGTAATAAGTATAGCTCTTCAGTATTTTCTTCCTTTGTATTAGAACATTCTTGAGTCAGAGGCCTTTATGTTATCCTTAGTCTTTTGATTTGTGAGTTTCCGGTGTTTGGGAGTTTGTTAGCTTTCGAGAATTGTTGTGGTACTATGCCCGAGCGGCACCTAACACCGTTTATTTTTACCAGTGGCAGTTTTATTTTTTTTCTTCCGCAATTATTGGTTTATCTTCGCATGTTAGGCTTACTAGTCATATGGACTTAGGGTGCCGTCACGACATTTCACGGAGGCGAACTGGGGTCGTGACAAGTTAGGTATCAGAGCTTATGATTTCATAGGTGCACAGATTCACAAGCGGTTTATTAGAGTCTCGTGGCAATCAGTATGGAGACGTCTGTAACTTATCCAGCGAAGGCTGTGTAAACTGTTAGGAAAATTCCACTTCATTTGATTTCCCTGCGTGCGGAATTTTGACATCCACAACCTAAACCTTCTGTCTTTACCTCTCACAGATTGGTGAGGACACGTACTTACACCGAGGTGATCAGGCACCCCGCGCCCCTCTACAGCCTCGGAGGTCGGGGCTGGCCGTTGTAGAGGTCAGGGATGCGCACGTGGCTGCAACGGAGCCATGCGCGAGTACCGCCGAGCCCGGTACCACAAGCAGTTTCCAGCCCGTGAGACCAGGGGCCACCAAACGACACGCCTGCTGCCACTACTACTCCAGGCGCCCTTCAGGAGACTTTGGGCACAGTTCATGAGTATGTACACCACTTTGGCCCGCGTAGGATTGTCTTCCCCTTGCTTACAAGCCCACATCCAGGCCGGGGCGGGAGGATCACAGGACTCTCGCCGCCCGCACTCCTGACAGCATGGGAGGCGGCCCCCGGGCCATGTTTTTTTTTTTGGGGGTTTTTTTGAGCAGGTTCCCGAGATTATTCACTGCGCTGCTTGCGGCACCAGGTTCAGCCGAGGGCCAT
>NW_017677008.1:30993-35934 GCF_001879085.1 Nicotiana attenuata
ACAACTCACGAGAACCCAGCGTCTGAAATCTAACACTTGGCATCCTATGCCCCATAAACCTCACGGTCATGCTGACAACTCACTGGCTAACTAGGGCCACTCTCACATGTAAAAATGGATAAACGAGGGAGTACCTCCAACCTTAGCAAAATCAGGAGGAATTCACCTCTATTAGGAGAGTTCAGCTGCGTGTATGCTTGTGCAAGTGTTTCTAACAAAACTCTACCAGCTAGTAAACATAAAAAGGGGAACGGACCGCACGTATGATGTTTCCTCACAACTTCCAAGCGATAAAGCTAATACAAGTGAGCAATCCACAATCTCAATATTAAATAAAAGGAAATGCCTCCACAGGCCATCACGATTCTTTACAATCAACCCTTGACATAGCCCACCTTATTTCGCCACGCGTGCAATTAATAATATAATAGGCACCGCCTTAATTTGCCACACGTGCATCACAATGCTCCCACCTTATTCCGCCACATGCGCAACCCACATATAAGCATATAACATATCCCGCCTTATTAAACCGCACGTGCAAAAACATCAATCATAACAATAGCACGGCAAAGACCTTGTGCAACCCTTCAACAACAACCGCACGGCAGAAACCTCGTGCATCACAGTATCAACAACCGCACGGCAGAAACCTCGTGCATCACAATATCAACAACCGCACGACAGAAACCTCGTGCATCAAAATATCGACAATCGCACGGCAGAAACCTCGTGCATCACAATATCAATACAACACTACAAATGATAATATATACAGGAACAAAGCAAGAGAATCAACTCAAAAAATTTCCGTTCACCAACAGACGGTACAACTAACTCACAAGGAATAACCGTAACAGGGAAATACTAAGCGCAATAAGAACAACTCAACAAGGGAGGAATAATATGAAACGACGATTTCATAATACTACGTTCAACAACAAGGGAGTTAACATGAATTAAACAAATTAGAATTTAAGGAAATATCAATTAAACATAGGATATCTAACTTCTTTCCAATGAGGACCCATTAATTACATGAAAGATAGAAAATAGTGTTTCCAAATAAAGACAAGCAGTTAGGAGGGATAATGTGACTATAGAAGGGTAATGTCTACAGAGAAACAAGTAAAAGTCAATTAGGCAACAAGAATAAGCCAAAAAGGGCAACTAAATTCCAAGTAAGACATGTAAAGGTGAAGCTAATGACAGGGAACTCAATCGCATCAAGAACAACTTCATATTCGGTGATTACAAGGGTCTAGGAGCCTAAAAGGGACAACTTTCCACAAATAAATCCGAGCATGCACTCGTCACCTCGCGTACAAGGAATACAATCAACAAAGAAGACTCAAATCCTAAGGGGAAGTCCCCCACACAAGGTTAGGCAAGATATGTACCTCGAACCGGCTAAAATCAACTAGCAACCACGTTCTTGCCACGAGTACTCGACTCCAAATGGCCCAAATCTATTCAATTAAATCACACATTGTAAATAACATCTCAAGAAACTGATTCTACTATTTAATTCAAAGCTAAAGCACGAAATTAGAATAAAACTGACCAAAATGCCCTTCAGGCCAACGTCTCAGAATCGAATAACTTTCACATATTCAGAACCCTCGTACTCGAGTCTAACCATATAAAAATCTCCCAAATCGGAGGTCATATGCTCACCCAAAACTCAATGGTTTAGTCTAAGAAGCTTTTCTCCCATTTTGATGCCAAATTCGAAATTAGATGATGGATTAAGCTATATATTGATGGAATACAACTAAAAGGGATTAAGAAAACGTTACCCAATGATCTTCACTTCAAAACCCACTCAAAATCGCCCTCCCCCGATCTCTCAATTGATTTTTCCAACTTTTGAAACTCAACCCTCGAAATTCCCTTTTCAGAACAGTGAATTCTGCGGTCCCGCTTATGCGGAACTCTGGCCGCTTCTGTGGCTTCCTTTAAAATCTCAGCTTCCGCTTTTGTGGAACAAATCAACCGTTTCTGTGGTTTTTCCTTTAACTGCCCAACACCGCTTTTGCGGTTATTTCCTCGCAGATGCGGAAATACCAGAAGCAGCAAAAACTGGCATTTCCAAACTTCAAAAATCCTCCCGTTAAACATTCGAAATCATCCCAAGGCCCCCGGGACCTCAACCAAAAGCACCAATAACACCTAATACCCTATTCAAACTTGTACCAATCTTCAAAACACCTAAAACAACGTCGGAAACTCGATTTAATCAAAGATTCAAGCCTAAGAACTTCAAGTTCCAACAAAACACGCTTTCGATCAAAAACCTAACCAAACTTCGTCCGAATGACCTGAAATTTTGCACACACATCCCAAATGACATGACGGAACTACTGCAACTTCCGGAGTTCCAATCCGACCCTCGGATCAAAAACTCACTATCGGACCGAAAACTTCAAAAATTCAAACATCGGCATTCCAAGCCTAAATGAGCTACGGACTTCCAAAATACATTCCGAACACGCACCCAACCCCGAAATCACCTAACGGAGCTAACGGAACCGTCGGATTTCCATTCCGAGGCCGTCTTCACACTGTTCTGACTATGGGCCACTTTCCAACACTTAAGCTCTCATTTAGGTACTAAGTGTCCCAAAACTCTCCAGAACTCAACACCGAACGTCCCGGCAAACCAAAATAGTAGAAATGAACTTAGGGAAAACAGTTAATGGGGGATCGGGGCATGAATTCTAAAAATGACCGGTCGGGTCGTTACATCCTCCCACACTTAAACATTCGTTCGTCCTCGAACGAGCATAGAGAACATACCTGAAGTCTTCAAGTCACTGAGTGCGCACTTCCAACATACCCCCGCGGGTGATCCCACGTCACCCCAATCCACTTAAGCCTGACGACGCCATCTCAACTGAAATTTAACCTTTCTAGCAATACCAATAGGCCTTCAAGCCCGAATTCCCACCTCCCATCCGTTTCCAAAAGACCCGATCCTAGATCCATATCCGGTATCAGTCTCAACCAGCTATTTCAATACAAGCAAACACACACAGGGTACAACCACGCAACATAACACATCACCCATAGGCCCACAATATCATTTCTGATAGCAATACTTGCCTGAGATCAAATCCGTACCGGCCATAAGCCTCATATTCAACAGGAACTCTTTTCAAACCTCCACAACACTGGCGATGGTACAATAACCACGAAAACCGCATAACAAAACACCCGAATAACCAAATCTCAGCCAACACCAACGGGTACACACCCCACAAGCCAAAACTCAAGAAGCATAGAACGGGAATGACTGAATATGAGAAGGGAAACATATAAGGAACTAACAAACAAATCAAACTAGCACAGATTCTTCTAAAACACAAATCGACAAAACATCTAACAAGAAAGAATGAAAGCATATAAAAGACTCACAATGATCTTATACTGATATAACTCCTCACCGCAGTACACCACCCGGTCTCAACATATCAAATCACCTGAAATCACGAGGGTCCCGCCCTCATTACTGAATCACAAGTAGGGCACACATCAACCCATCTAGAGACTCTCACTAGATCAATTCCGTCTACAATTACAACACAGGCTGGCTCCCACACCGGTGGAGCATAGAAATCACAGCTCGTAACCAAGAATACTCAGAGATCACATCAAACCTATCGGAACAGAACATGAATTTACTACTAGCCTCATAACTCTCGACAACAGCTAGGAACGGACGATAGACACGGCTATCACTCATAGAACCTCCCAACAGAATAATCACGTAGACAGAGTACAATCATGAAACGCACTCATAAATGGAACAACAAATAAGGGAACTCACCCCGATAAGCAGAACTGTGGTGAACTACAGATAGTGCCCCTCTATAACAAACCGAATCCGTACTTGAATGTCATTCAACTGGCGCACCGGCCTCAAGCCTACTATATGAAACACATCAACGAGCCGGGCCTCCCCCTTTTGGGCGCCCTCTACCTGCCTGAATACCTCGCTGGGACACACCGGTCCGAAGTTTGGGACAATCTCTCATCATGTGGCTAGTATCTCCACATTCAAAGCACCCTCTCTGCTGACGAGGCGGTGGGAACTGTGCGATGCGGGTACTCCGAGACCTATGAGCTCCTGAGTCACCATGCAAAGCCTGAAGCGCGAGCTGAACTGGCTGACCCGCAAAACCTCTACCATGACGCACCCTGCCTCCAAAATAAGGACCAGTATATCTCACCGGCCTACGAGGCCTCCTCACCTCCTCATGCTCTCTCTCTTGATCTCGGCTGCTCTCTCCCTCATGACCCTGCCTGCCCTTTCTCTCTTTAGCATGCATACCCTCTATCATCCTAGAAATATTCACCACCTGCTGATACGGAATGTCCATCTCCAACTCACGGGCCATGCTGGACCTGATGCTAGGAATGAGCCCCTCAATGAACCGACGAACCTTCTCGCGAACAGTAGAAACCAAGGCTGAGGCGTGTCTAGCCAAACTGGTGTAACGGACAGCATACTCCGAGACGGTCATAGCACCCTGGGCAAATGCTCAAACTCCGCACGCCATGCATCCTTGAGGCTCTGAGGAACAAACTCTCTCCGAAACATATCTGAAAACTGGGTCCAAGTCAGTGAAGCTGCCTCGTCTGGGCTGTCTAACTCATAGGTGCGCCATCAATAATAGGCGGCTCCTCAAAGCTGAAAAGTAGTGAAAGAAACCCCGCTCGATCTAGAGATACCCATAGTACGGAGAATGCGGTAACACTCATCAAGAAACCCCAAGGCATCGTCTGATGCTAATCCACTGAACACCGGAGGGTCATACTTCTTGAACCTCTCTAGTCTCATCTGCTCCTGCTCGGAAGCTGTTGCCATGCCCTCGGGCTGAACTGGTACCGCAGGCGGCGCAGGAATAATCTCTGGGACCTGCTCAACATGCGCTCGCT
>NW_017677009.1:0-2880 GCF_001879085.1 Nicotiana attenuata
ATGGGTTCCAGGCTTGATTTTTGAGGTCCGGTACCACCGAATAATCCTTAATTATTATGCGTCTCAATTTCAACATTTTTATAATTTTGTTAACTTAATAAATTAAATTATAAATTTTTGAATTGGAGATAATAGTTATGTGTGGGTTCCAGGCTTGATTTTTTAGGCCCGGTACCACCGAATAATCCTTAATTATTATGCGTCTCAATTTCAATATTTTTAGAATTTTGTTAGCTACTGAGACTCTACGCTAAAAGGCTCTATATTTTACTACGCTAAAAGGCTCTATATTTTACTTCGCTAAAAGATACTATATTTTACTATGCTATAAGGCTCTACAATATGAACATAATATTAACAATACAAATAAACAAAATAAATAATATTATTTAACAATACAAATTATTTATCAAATTTTAATACAAATTATATAAGAATACAAATTATTTATCAATTTTAAGCATTTTTGGTCACAAACATAACATAAATTTGGGTATATAAATCAAATATAACACAAACAATCCGGTAGCATTTTTTGTCACAAACATAACATAAATTCGGGTATATAAATCAAATATAACACAAACAATCCGGTAGCATTTTTGGTCACAAACATAACATAAATTCGAGTATCAAATAAATCAATCCGGGTATATAAAAGATACAAAACAAACATAACATAAATTCACATGGAAACATGCTAAACAATACTAATATGCATGACTATACGAGTTTCGGCATAAACTAAATTGAAATACCTCGATGTAAATTTTTTGAATATTGCTGAAATTGAATTTTTGCACTCGAAACACGGTATCCAAAGCTTTTTGTGTATGTGGGACCTACACGCCTTGCTCTTTATGGGACGGGTGGGCCCGAATTTTTTTTTTTTTTAAATAAAACGGGGGGTGGGGGACAGAAAGGAGCTCTTGAGTTTGTTTTTTAATGGAGGGGGGCTGGAATGTCGGGGAAGATGGAAGAAGAAGAGCCTTATTTAATTAAGGCAATTCGCAGTATAGTACTGCGAATTGACTTTATTAAATAAGGCTGGGCCCAACTATTACATTAAACGCTATGTTTTTGTTAAAAAAATAAAAAAAAACTACTTCGCAGTATGATATTGCGAATTGTTTTATTGGCAAAATTTTCGTTAACCCGATTCGTAGTATAGTACTGCGAAATACTCATTTTTGTGACTTTTTTTTTTAAAACATTAAAAACGTACTTTGTGCCTAAAAAATCATTAATTAAGTTTCGGACTCTGAAAAAAGTTGGTTAAGACACAGGATAATAGAGTAGGCAGCTGCGCTTTGACAAAAGCGATGGCAAATCTGGTACCGAGTCGTCCTATTGGAAATAACAAGAGCATCTCTCAATACTCAAAAGTTGATATCTGAATCGAGTTTAGAAAACTGCTCGAGTTTTATAAAAGAGTTACTAGCAAGTCTCATAACAAAAAATCTCTGTATCTCACAGGATCTGCTAGGTTGTACGCTTATTATCCTCACAAGGTAGAAATTCAATGGACACCCATATTTGCCATAAGCAGAATAACCAGTTGTAGAAATGAACTAATAAAATAAATTTTTTTTTAAATTTGTTGATGTAGCAAAGTATCGGACCAAGATGCTTGATTCCTCACAAAAAAGAAACGAATTTATTCATTCAAAATTTGCTTGATCTTCTTCATCATCATTATCCTCGTGAACAACAAATACATGTCCACTTTTCTTCTGACGAATATTTTTCGAAGAAGGTGGTGATGATAATGATGATGTTTTGAGGTTTTTAGGATGAGAATAATAATAGTAGTAATGAGGATGGAGAACATAAGGTCTGGATCTTGGTACAGGTGAGGCAGAGAACATTATGATTACTCGCGTTGAAAGGAAGGGGAGAAAAGTCAGAAAGAAAGAAAAACCCTTCACGATGATTTTCGTGCGGAGCCTTTTTGTTTTTTCACATAAGAAAACTCTGTATGTTCCGATAAGGTGAGAGAATTGCGAAAAAAATATTTTTTACATTATCACGTCGTTTAAATAGTATGTATTGTTAAAGCTTAATATATATATATATATATATATATATATATATATATATATATATATATATATATCTGAAGTAAATCTACACAAAAATAAAAAATATTACATGCTATAATAAATAATGATAATATAATTTTTTAGATAATTAATAGATATTAGTTAAAATCTTATAAGTGAGATTTCTATTATTGACATAAGGCAAATTAGAGACCGAAACCTAAATGCCAATTTTTTGGACTTAAAATACGTTTCTAAAGTTACTTTTCCATATATAACGCGATATTTGATAATAGGCTAGATTCATGTAGTTTGGATACTGTTTATGCTCCAATTTGACTATGCTTCACCGTTTTAGGATAGTTAAATGATGATAAATTAGCTCTAATTGTGAATTTCATGTTTTGCAGGAGTGAGTTGCGTGTATGAGGACTTAGAACTGTAATTGGAGCTAAATTGAAGCAAGGGAAGCCCCTCGGAGCTGAGTACATTGGAAGAAGAGAGAAAGAAGAGCTGAAATGATGACCCAGACTAGCGCGCCCACTAGCGCGACCCCGGTAGCCCGGGAGTTCGAGGCAGAATGGTATGCCATATGCGCGGTCAGTAGCGCGCCCATTAACGCGACCGCGCTAGTCCAGTTCTGAAAAAATAAAATTCAGGGGTAAACTTGGAAGTTTGGGGGTAATTCCACTTAACCTATAAAAGGTCTAGCTCGCCCAAAGGAACATTATCAAGGTTTTTATAGCGTAGTTGAAGGCAATGAGAGGCAAGAGGCAAGGAGTATAATTCAACATCGAGTTCTTCCTTTCTTCCTTTTGTATTTTACCATTTGTGATGA
>NW_017677009.1:3095-35928 GCF_001879085.1 Nicotiana attenuata
CCTGACCCTGAACCACTTGTGAGGGGAGAATGTAATATACTTTCTTATATAACCTATATCAAACTGATATAGATAACTTTGTTCTCATAAGCACTTGTTTAGCTATTAAGTAGAGGCACTTAATGAATTATTTTGCTAAACAACCTGTGATGTAAACCAACTTATCAAGATGAACTTCTTGAATAGCAAATCTGGAAATTATGCTCGAAATTAAATTAGTGAGCAAGTTACCTCGCAAACACCGGCGAGGTTGCGGGTTAATAATAATCGTATATGTAACCATCTCATAGATGCATCTTATGTGGTATACATGGCAGGTGAATGGGCCCATATTCACCTTTCATATTTCCAGTATTCATGGGATTCAATCTTAATTTTGGTTGGTCTATTGATTAATGAGAACAAACAACATAAGAGAATTCATAAAGAACTTTCTAGTTCTTTAATATTTAACCATGTGAATTCTCTTTTAATTTTTGCACATCGTACTTAAATTAACATGGCTAAACCAATTATGCCAACTGAATAAATTATCAATATTGATAAAGTTCAGGTTTATACTATGATATGTGCAATTATCAATAAACTCCAAGTTTATTATGATATGGATTTTTATATCAATAAACATCCACTTTATTGTGGTATGCTTTTATTTGTGTAGTACAAACCGGAGAATAAAGCGGGTAGCTTTTCACATACATATTACCCCGCTACAAGTTGTAGTAATAGAAGATATTAAATCTTTCCTTTATTTATAGTCTCAGTATGACCAACCGCTTTCGCGAATACTTTAGAAACTCAATTAAGTTTCTATGAGACTTACTACAACACAATGCCTTATTGATAATCAATTTTTATTCCTCCAAAATAGTAATAATTGGCTCTTCCAGAGCTCTTAATTAATTTGGTACTACCACATATTCATCAACATCCATATAGTGAATATCTCTTTTAAGGAGAAGTTATATCATTATGGTCATGGTCAAAATTATATGCAAGATCTGTTCCTTGCATGACTGTTATTCTTTAATAATCACATTACCAAAATATTTTGGCGTACAATAGGTACGTGACAAATGATCATTCATGCCATAATAATGACATTGTTTTCTTATATCATCTCAAACCTCCTTTTAGAGGTGAGTGTGGTATATTCACTACCACTGTAGCACAGTCATATTCTTCCAAGAATGAATATGTATTTATAAATCAGATGTTTTCACATTCACATCATGAATAGAACATAGTCATCTGTATGTGCTTTACGAAATCTTATGTCAAATCGATGACAAACATTAACTTCATAGAGTGAAGGCTTATTTTGAGAATCCTTATTATTCTCATTACCACAATGATGACGATTAAAATTTCGTCTATTGCCACGTCCACATTCATTGATACCTTCACGGTAATAATTTTGTCTTCTTTCAGACTTATCACATACTGCTATCACATTCTCTTAAGGGAATGAGAATGAAGCAAATTCAATGGGACGGATTTTTAATTCTTTGCCCACAATCATACATGAATTTGATCATGGCAACACATAAAAATTTTACCACTTTGGGTGGTAATAATTTCTTTCAAACTCCGTTAGAGTTATAATCAAAATTTATTATATTTGCTTGTATTTAAAAGCAAATTATAGAATGTCAAGAATTTAAACTAGAAAAGTAAAGTAAAATACTTACCTTAAATCCTGAATATAATCATGAAGGAGTTCATGGAACAATTGACAATTATTATGCTCAATCCCAAAGCTTCTACTCAATTGGTTAGAGTCTCGTGCTTATAACGTGTCATCAAACAATAAAAGAAGAAGAAGAGTATTGCAGAGAAAAGTAGAGGGAGAGAATTCCTATTGATTTGGGATCAATTACAATGGAATAGAACCCTCTATTTATAGGGAGAGGGTGACTTAGTCACCAAGCAATGAACCCTAAAATCTCTCTAAATATAAACATTCACCATAAATATAATTCTATTTATAACACATCTCTTAATTTTACTCCCTTCTATCTTTTTTCTCTTATTGTTTACGAATTATTTTGATTATTACATAAATTTATTTCTTTAGTTTTGTTCACTTTAATTTACTTATTCGATATAAGTTTGTGCTGACTAACAAAGTTTATGCAATTTCAAAGATGACATTTTTCTTGCCACGTACTGAACAATATTAATTGCATTTGATCCTTTTTGAATATCTACCACTTTACAAATGATGTTTGATGAAGTTGGTTTTTATAATTTATTTTTAGTGTTGCTGTTTTGCATTCAAGGGGTCTTCATCTGCATCCAAGGGGTTTCCAATCTGTTTTCCTTCTGCCATCTCGTTTACCATCTGTGGTGCTCCTATCTATTATGCTCCATCTGCTAGTTGGTATAATATTTATTGGATTTGGTTTGATATTTGTTCGATCTGGGGTGATGCGGTATTCTTGCATAAAGATATCCAAGAGTAAGTGCTTGCACCTAAAAATTCCAAAATTGAACTTTGTTGTTGTATGCAATGATCCCTCTGTTGTATTATCGCATCTAGTTGTTCTGTTGTTGCATCTATTTACCTTATCAATCTTGCACAGCCCCTAACGGGATCTGTTGTAATGATATTTGTCTCGTAAGCTCATTTATTCAGAAATTGTTATTTTTACCGATTCGCTTGATACTTTCAGAGCCACCCAATCAGCGTTTGTCTCCTATATGTTATCATTGGGAATGAAGGGTCGAAACTTGCAAATAGGTATGCACACCGACTTCCTCTCTAACCTACAATCTCTGCACCATTCTTCATTTGATTCCTCTTGTGGTGCTTCAAGATGGTCTATCATTCTTTATTACCAACCAAATCTTTTGGTTCCACTTGTCTTTCTTCAAGATTGGCTACAGTAGAGGAGGTTCTTTATTTCCATCCAAGTCATCAACATCGACCTTTATTCCATCAAATAAATCTGCGTTGAGAGGGCTCAATGTTGGAACTTGGTCTTCAAAATTACTTCAGGCGGTGGTGGGGCTGCTAATTTTTAGGTGGCGGCAAAGAGTCATTGATAATAGGCTAGATTCATGTAATTTGGCGACTGTTTATGCCCAACTCGACTATATTTCCCTGTTATAGGAAAGTTAAATGACGATAAATTGGCTCTAATTGTGAATTTCATGTTTTGCAGGAGCTAGTTGCGTGTATGGGGACTTAGAACTGTAATTAGAGCTAAATGGAAGCAAGAGAAGCCCCTCAGAGCTGAGTACGTTGGAAAAAGAGAGAAAGAAGAGCTGAAATGATGACACAGACTGGCGCATCCACTAGTGCGACCGCGCTAGCCCAGGAGTTCGAGGCAGAATGTTATGCGATATGCGCGGTCAGTAGCGCGCCCACTAGCGCGATCGCGCTAGTCCAATTCCGAAAAAAATAAATTCAGGGGTAAACTTGGAAGTTCGGGGGTAATTCCACTTAACCTATAAAAGGTCTAGCTCGCCCAAAGGAACATGTCAAGGTTTTTACAGCTTAGTTGAAGGCAAGGAGAGGCAAGAGGCAAGGAGGATAATTCAACATCGAGTTCTTCCTTTCTTCCTTTTGTATTTTACCACTTGTGATGAATTTGGCTTTTGTTATGATGAACACTAGTATGAGTAGCTAAATATTTAGTCTGAGGTTTTGATGGAACCTATTGAAGGATGAACTTCTTAATATGTTAATATAGTTTGCCCGGTTTATTCTATTTGTTCAACTATGTTCTTGTTGTAGTTAATTGATAGGATCCTCAATTAGTTGTGCTTATTTAGTATGTATTACTAGGAAGAGAGTGCATATTTAGGTAATTGTTGAACAACACCACTCCCAAAGTATATGAGGGATCAATAACCGAGGGTTTAAAGGCTGGATTAGGGATAACGAAGCATTGGGTGCAATCTTAAGTGAGCTGTAATAAAAGACAGCTAGCGTAACTCGGGAGAGTGCGTCTAGTAAATTGTCGTGATTACTCGAGAGAGATTTACGGTAATAAGAGTGCTCATGATTGATAGAGACGGTTAGGCAAATCTATATGAAACATAACATAAAGGGATTCCATCAATAGGGGAAATTATAACCTTAGATCCTTCTCTTAATTGTTTACAACTAAATCATAGTTAGTCTTTGTTTATTTAATTGCAGTCAGTTATAGTTATTAAAAATATCCTCAATTGTTATTCACAGCATTTGGGAAGTTGATTACGTAGAATTTAGTGAGTCTAACAAGTGTAATTGATAGGTTAATTACTTATGGGTTCAACTCTGGCTAAATACTCAGATTATATTTGCAACTTCCTCTTAGTCCTTTTTAATAAGGCATAGTTGGGCGTGATCAAATTTTGGCGCCGTTGCCGGGGAATTAACGGTGTTATCAATTACAATTGAAAGAAATACAAAAAAATTCTTAGTGTAGTTAGTTTTCTTCACTTCAAATCTTTACATTGAAATTTTAACGTTTGTTGATTTGATTGTACAGGTGCGTGCCTAGAAACTCATCGAGAACTGGTGAAGTATTTGAAGCCTTATCAGATCCCGAGAAAGTTTTCAAGGCCTTGAACCGGGCCAACCGGAAAAACAAACAGCAACAAACAATTGAACAATTCGAACCGGACATGGGGGACAACGTGGTAGACCCAGCTGCACCATTAGCGCCAGTGACACCTCTTGTGTCAGAGGCTGCTCTATATGACTGGGCACAACCCACAGCTAAAAATTTGGCCACAGCGATCTTAGTCCCACAGATACAGGCTGAATCGTTTCAAATCACAAACAATATGTTGCACTTGCTGCAAAACAAGGGACTATTTTCGGGATCACAAATCGAAGATCCTCAACAGCACTTGAAGAATTTCCTGTCAATCTGCAAAACTCAAAGGCAGCCCAACGTAACTCAGGAAGCAATCAAGCTGTTGTTGTTTCCATTCTCAGTAACAGGGGCTGCCCAGACCTGGCTAAACTCACTCCCCATTAATTCCATAACAACTTGGGAGGAGTTAGTCAAGCAATTTGTGAACAAGTTTCATCCACCCAACAAGACTGCTCAACAAATTGATGAAATTTTGAGTTTCAAACAGAGACCAATGGAGACACTGCAAGAAACATGGGAACGATTCAAAGGGATGCTGGTTAAATATCCGCATCACGGTATTCCAGATCAAATGCTGGGGCAGCGGTTCTACATGGGTTTGGTAGATGGCGTGAAGGGTAATGTTGATGCTTTAGCTGGTGGAGCATTTTTGAGCAAAACATGGAGAGAAAGCCAGATTCTGCTTGATAAGATGGCACAGAATTCGGGGTGGACAACCAGGAACGCACCTATCACTCCAATGGTTCACTCAGTGCCCTTAGATCCATCCAAGCTGATAACATGGCTACATTAATGACAGATGAGTATACTCACCAAAAAGGTGGAAGAGTCAGGGCAGAAGCAGCAGGTACACATTGTAGATACTACCAATGGGGGCTTATGCACATCTTGCATTAGTCAGCCAATTGGTAACCAGTGGAATGCAGAAATTGATCATAATCACTACCCTGAGGACATGAATTATGTGTCTAACTATAGAGGCCAGAGACAGGGTGGTCAAAATTGGGGCCAACAGCAGCAGCCATACAGGGCAGTCCAGCCACAGCTCAAGAATGAAAACATGGGGGGTATGAGACCTCACAATAATATGGCACCTTATCAAAGGCCACAGGGATATAATAATCAAAATCAGCAGCAGGGGTATCATCCTCCTCAGCAGCAGCATGGTGGAAGGCAGGAAGATGGGTTTACTAGACTCGAGGCAATGATGCAGCTGGTTATTGGGTCAAATGCAAAAATCAGTGAAAGAGTAGATGCACATGAGTCAGCAATTAAGACTATTGCAGTGCAGATGGGCCAGATTTCGATGTCTTTGAATAATCGTCCTCATGGGACACTACCTGCAGACACTCAGATAAATCCAAAAGATCAAGGCCTGAAGCAGCTGATGGCAGTAAGTCTACGTAATGGCAGAGACTTAGAATTGGAGCAAGAGAGGGCTCGAGAAAGCAGACAGGATGAGACACTTGTATCAGTGCCCATTGAGCTAGATGAGTCAACGAAACTGACAGAAGTGACAGTACAGCCTGCCCAGGAAGAACATAACCCACAGATTGAGGCTGAGACAGCCCAGGAACCGGTAGTTGAGGTGGTAGCTGACAAAGAAAATACACAAATCGTTGGGAAGAAGAGACCCCCCCCGCACCATTCCTACAGAGGCTGGCCAAGTACCAAAAAGAGGAACAATACAAGAAATTCTTGGAGATGCTGAAACAAATCCAGGTAAATATTCCATTGATTGATGCTTTGAAGGAGATGCCTGGTTATGCAAAAATGATGAAGGACTTGATGTCTCGAAAATTCGATTTCCAAGACTTGGCCACGGTGACTCTTACTCAGACCTGCAGTGCGGTGGTGACTAGACCAATTGCTGAGAAGCTGTCTGACCCAGGGAGTTTCACAATTCCCTGCAGCATTGGTAACTTTGCATTTGCCAAAGCACTTTGTGATCTGGGAGCCAGCATAAATCTTATGCCCCTGGCGATCTATAAGAGGTTGGGGATTGGAAGAGCTAGACCTACTTCTATGTTGTTGCAGCTGGCTGACAGGACCGTGAAAAAAAGACCTTCTGGTATCTTGGATGATGTGTTGATTCAGGTAGGGAAATTTGTGTTCCCTGCAGATTTTGTGATTTTAGATTGCAAGGTGGATGAAGAAATTTTCATAATTTTGGGAAGGTCGTTCTTGGCCACTGGGAGAGCTCTCATTTTATTATGAGACTGGGGAGCTCAAGATTAGGTTGAACAATAAGGAGATAACATTCAATGTGCAAAAATCTATGAGGCGACCAAGTGAATTCGCCAATTGTTCTCTTATTGATGCCGTGGATGTAATCGTAGAAGCTGATGATGAGATTCTGACTATTGAGGACTCGCTTGCTGCATGTCTGGTAAATTTAGATGAGGTGAATGGGGAAGAGCTGGCAGAATGGGTGTTGGCTTTAGAGGGCAGAGGGTTCTGGGATAGAACTCTTAAATTCGAGCCCCTGCACTTAGAAAACAGAGAAACACCTCCAGCCAAGCCATCCATTGAAGAACCACCAAATCTGGAATTGAAGCCACTGCCCGCCCATCTCAGGTATGAGTTCCTAGGACCTAACTCCACATTACCTGTTATTATCTCATCTAGTTTGTTAGATGTGCAGGCACAAGAACTTTTGCAGGTACTCAAGGAGTGCAAGACTGCCATTGGGTGGACCATGGCATACATTAAGGGGATTAGCCCGGCATACTGTATGCATAAAATTCTACTGGAAGAAGGACACAAACCTTCCAGGGAGCACCAAAGAAGGATGAACCCCGACATGAAGGAAGTGGTGAAGAAGGAAGTGATTAAGTGGTTGGATGCGGGAATCATTTTCCCAATCTCTGACAGCAACTGGGTTAGCCCAGTGCAATGTGTTCCTAAGAAGGGTGGCATAACGGTGGTAAAAAATGATAACAATGAGCTGATCTCTACAAGAACCGTCACAGGCTGGAGAATTTGTATGGACTACAGAAAGTTAAATTTTGCCACCCGGAAAGACCACTTTCCACTTCCCTTCATTGATCAGATGCTTGACATATTGGCAGGGAGATCTCACTTCTATTTTCTGGATGGGTACTCAGGGTACAATCAAATCTCCATTGCACCAGAGGACAGAGAGAAGACCTCCTTCACTTGCCCATATGGCATTTATGCTTTTCGGAGGATGGCCTTTGGCCTATGCAATGCACCCGCCACATTCCAAAGGTGTATGATGGCCATATTCACTGACATGGTTGAGGACATAATGGAGGTGTTCATGGATGATTTCTCAATGGTGGGAAAATCATTCGACGAGTGCCTTATAAATCTGACCCGAGTGCTGAAACGTTGTATTGAGACTAACTGGTTCTTAATTGGAAAAAATGCCATTTCATGGTATAAGAGGGCATAGTCTTGGGACACCGGATATCAAGCAAGGGAATTAAGATGGATCGTGCTAAAGTTGACGTGATAGCAAAGCTGCCACCCCCCACTTCAGTCAAGGCCATCAGGAGCTTCCTCGGGCATGACGGTTTTTACCGGAGATTCATAAGAGACTTCTCAAAAATTGCCAACCCTCTCTGTAAGTTGTTAGAAAAAGATCACCCTTTCTTGTTTTCTGATGATTGCAGGGTAGCATTCGAGGAGTTGAAAAAGAGGCTAATCATAGCACCCATCATTGTTGCCCCCGACTGGGAGCAACCATTCGAACTCATGTGTGATGCCAGGGACTACGCAGTGGGGCCAGTGCTGGGACAGCGGAAAGACAAGCTAATGCATCCAATCTACAATGCTAGTAGAACGCTGAGTGGAGCCCAGCTGAACTACACTATGACTGAAAAGGAGATGTTGGTTGTGGTGTTTGCATTCGACAAGTTCATATCATACCTGATTGGCTCTAAGGTAATTGTATACATTGATCATGCAGCTCTCAAGTACTTGATTGAGAAGAAGGAGTCTAAACCGCTCCTGATTCATTGGGTGTTGTAACTACAAGAGTTTGACCTTGAAATCCGTGACCGTAAGGGCACAGAAAACCAAGTCGTTGATCATCTATCACGACTTGAGGGAGCTGAAAACTCAGTTGAGGTTGAGGATATTCTGGAAACCTTTCCAAACGAGCAGCTACTAGCTACAAGCATGGAGGAAGTGCCATGGTATGCAGATTTTGCAAATTACCTGGCAAGCGGTATAGTTCCCTATGACCTCTCCTCTGTGCAAAAGAAAAAGTTTTATCGTGACTACCGCATGTATTATTGGGATGAACCTCATCTGTTTCGAATTTGTGTTGACAATATGATCCGGAGGTGTGTCCCCGAGATAGAGCAATCTTCTGTTTTGCAGTCATGTCATGCATCGGCATATGGAGGGCATTTTGGAGGAGTCAAGACGGCTGCGAAAGAGCTAGAGGCCGGGTTCTTCTGGCCAACAGTGTTTAAGGATGCACATCCATGGGTGAAGGGCTGTAATGAATGTCAGCGAACCGGAAACATTTCCCGTCGCCATGAGATGCCCATGAACCCAATTCAAGAGGTTGAAGTGTTCGATGTCTGGGGGATTGACTTCATGGGCCCCTTCGTCAGCTCCTTTGGCAATAAGTACATACTTGTTGTTGTAGATTACGTGTCCAAATGGGTAGAAGCTGCAGCATTTCCCACCAATGATGCAAGAGTGATGGTGGCATTTTTGAAGAAGAAAATATTCACCCGTTTTGGGACCCTGAGAGCTATTATAAGTGACGGAGGCACCCACTTCTGTAATCGAGCCTTCGAGAAGTTGCTAGCGAAGTATGATGTGCTACACAAGGTGGCAACACCATATCATCCTCAGACCAGTGGACAGGTGGAAGTGTCTAATAGAGAGATAAAGAGTGTATTGACCAAGATTGTAAACGCCACAAGAACTGATTGGGCGAAAAAGCTAGATGATGCACTTTGGGCCTATAGAACTGCTTTTAAAATACTAATTGGTATGTAACCATATAAGTTGGTGTTCGGGAAGGCCTGCCACTTGCCAGTGGAGCTTGAACATAGAGCTTGGTGGGCAATGAAACAGCTAAATCTAGATATTGAGGTTGCGGGCACAACGAGAATTACAGAATTGCATGAGCTCGACGAGTTCCGATATCTTGCTTTTGGGAGCACAAGGTTGTACAAGGAAAGAATGAAGAGGTTGCACGACAAGAACATTGTGGAGCGGAATTTCAACCCCGGGGACATGGTATTGCTCTATAACTCACGATTAAGGTTATTTCTGGGTAAGCTCAAGTCACGATAGTCTGGACCATTTCGAGTGGTCGAAGTATTCCCTTCAGGGGCTATAGAGATTGCCTCAGAGAAAGACTCTCATATATTTAGAGTCAATGGGCAGAGATTGAAACTATATTTAGGCATGAATGAACCAAAGGAAGTGTCAGAGATCCACCTGACTGAACCTCAGAGGTCGAGCGAGCCTTAAAAGTGCTTGTCTGCATCGTGCCGCGACATTAAATCAGGCACTGCATGGGAGTCAACCCATTGATTTGTTGTAATCGTCGTGCCACGACATTAACTAAGGCGCTGGTTGGGAGGCAACCCAATGATAGTAGTAGTTGTTAATTTTGAGTTTGGGAAAGTACTAACCAACGCAGGTGAGCTTGGGCAGGTGACAAGTCCATCCGAAGCGGAAAGAACAGGTACTATGGCTTCATCTAGGAAACGCCGCACCACAGGTGCCTCTTCTAGCTAAAGCTGGATCGTCCAGGGCGCGCGGGTCAGCTCATGCTCGTCCATTTGATAGTAGCAGGTTTGTATCTGCCAAGGCTCAGGACCACTTTGCGGATAAGGCCTCTAAAAAGCCGATACCGAAAAGGGGCATTGATATAGGATCGGTCCAGCTGGGCTGCCCTCACATGTATACTGAGCTGGTAAGGCGGGGGTTACAAACCTTCATTGATGAGCCGGGGCGAGGGGAATGTGATGGTTGTCCGCGAGTTTTACGCTAATGTGAAAGAACATGTGAATGGCATCGTAACTGTGCGCAGAAAGGTGGTGGATGCCTCTATGGAGGCTATACGGAGGATGTACCACCTGCCCCCTCCTGTGGATCCTTATGAAGACGGATATGAAATGTATGGTAGGTCACACACGCAGTGGGCGATGTTCTTTGAAACAATCTGTTTACCCGGAAAGGAAGTTATATGGATGAAGTATGGTCAGAAGTTTCACTTCGTGGCGCTACACTTTGAAGGGAAGTGATGGTTATATGTTATTAACAACCGCCTGATCCCATCCTCCAACACCACGGAGGTGAATGGTCCTCGAGCGGCTCTGATTTGGTGCTTTATGACTGGCCACAACTTTGACGTGGCCAAGGTGATTCATGAGGAGATGTTCATTCGTTGTCCGGTGAAAAGGTATGGGTTCTTTTTCCCTTCCTTGGTTACTAAACTATGCCGGGCAGCTCGGGTGCCAGAAAATCTGGATGTAGATGGGAGAGTGCCAAGAGACCACAAGTTCCGAGCTGACAAGGTCACTACTAGTAAGGAGCCGGTGGCAGCAGGTGGTGATGCTAGTGGTGATTCTGATGACTGTGAGGATGCGGAGGCTGAGGAGGAGGAGGTGGGGGCCGAGCCACAAGCCCATGAGCAAATTGCAACAGCTGCTACACCATCTGGGACTGCAGCAACATCTGGAGCTACTCGGGTTACCCGGTTCACAGCTTTGGAGCAGGAGGTGGCTGGATTTTGTACCTCGGTCGCTGACTTGGGTACACGTGTTGACGCGGTGGCTGCCCAGCAAGTGAAATCGGAGAAGAAAATCTAGGGCTGGCTGAAAGCTCTGGGTCATGCTTGCAATTTGAACCCAGACACGGTCTCCAATCAAGAGTGATATTTTAGGGAAGTTCCTTTACCTCACTGTTCTTTATTTTGTATGCCATGAGGACATGTCTTCCTTTTAAGTGTGGAGTGGGGGATACTTCAGTGTATGTATGTATATGTAACAATTTGACTGTTAGATATTTCTTTGTTTCTTCTTGATTGTTTTTGGTGTTTTGAGTAATAGTTACATTAGGTAAGCTTAAGGTAGGTAAGTTGACTTGTCCCGACGACGGATCTTTTTCGACGGGGTTCTTGAGGGTCTAAGTCGACGTATAATAAAAAAAACAGGAATATGGAAACTCTTCCTGATGATGGATCTTGTAGACAGTTTTCTTGAGGGAAGTAATTCTAAAGAAAATACCAAAAGGATTTTTTTTTTTAGGTAGTGTAGTAACTCCCCCTTGGTTTTTCTTTGGGCCACGGTTCTTTTCCAAGGGTTTATCTTGAACCGGGTGTAGTTAGTTTTTGTTTATTTTGTTTTTAGCTTTTAGTTAGTATTGATGGGCTACGAGCTGAAATAGGAAGAAAAACCCTTGGCGTTGATACACCTGAACACAGTAGACACTAGAGTTAGTCTCAGTGGTTGATTCTTGCTAAAGTGCCTTAAATTGTATGTTTGTAACTGACTTGAATACTCAAACGAGAGTGTCTTGATAAGCCAATCTAGAGTGAGTCATGTGCCATGTGTGTGTGAGTTGTATTGTATTCTATGCTTTACATTTGATGCCTAGAACTTGCCCCGTGTGTTTGCAAAGCGAAATAGTAGCTTCATTCAGTCTTAGAAGTGATATAGGCATTTTTTTGTTAAGCCAGATATATAAAGTAGACCCACCTAAATGTAATACATCGTAGTCAACCCCGTTGAGCCTATAAGCCTGTTTCTTTGGCAACCACATTGCGAACCTTAACCAATTGTTTGAATGGCCATCTGTTTGAACCCCTTTACCTCCCATAAGCACTTGAATGGTATTGAAATATGCAAAAGCTAAAGTGTGGGGTGGTGGTTTGGTTTTTCGAGTGGAACCGATGAAATAGAGGAAAGGTGCAGTTTTTTGAAAAGTAAAAGAATAAGGACCACTTAAAAAAGAGAGAGAGAGAGAGAGAATAAGCAAATGTAGTAGTTGATAAGTGATGACTTGGTACAATTGCACCTAATGGAGTGGGATGTTATAAATAAAAATATGGTGGAATGTCTGGTTGACATAAGTATGATTTTGATTGTATTAAAAGTGCTTAGGGAGGTTAGTCACTATATCCAAATATATCCTACCCGTCCCTTAGCCTACTTTACAACCAAGTGAAGTCCTAATTGATCTTAGACCGGATGGGCTCGATTAGTAGAGTAGTACACTACGGGCAAGTCTATGGTGCGTCTTTGTGGCATGTGAATGTTCTTTTTGAGAGTGAGAGAATTTTATCTAAGTTCCTAATTGTTCTTAATATTAATATTTGTGGAACTATTCTCTTGTGTGATGTGAGGGAATGTGATTCACGAAGGAAAGGTAAATCTTGACTTCTGTATAGAGTAATTTGAGTAAGTATGAATATTGCACGGCACGTGAGAGTTGACTTTTGAGGCAAAGATTGTTCACTACTAGGCGTAACTTTGGTGATTTGTTCTTGGTGTGATACATTAAGGGAAAAGGCTTAGTGAAGGAACCTTTATAGATTTTGGTGGATTGCTCGAGGACTAGCAATGATTTAAGTGTGGGGTGTTGATGATAGGCTAGATTCATGTAATTTGGCGACTGTTTATGCCCCAGCTTGACTATGTTTCACTGTTATAGGATAGTTAAATGATGATAAATTGGCTCTAATTGTGAATTTTATGTTTTGCAGGAGTGAGTTGCGTGTATGAGGACTTAGAACTATAATTGGAGCTAAATTGAAGCAAGGGAAGCCCCTCGGAGCTGAGTATGTTGGAAAAAGAAAGAAAGAAAGAAGAGCTGAAATGATTACCCAGACTAGCGCGCCCACTAGCGCGACCGTGCTAGCCCAGGAGTTCGAGGCAGAATGGTATGCCATATGCGCGGTCAGTAGCGCGCCCATTAGCGCGACCACGCTAGTCCAGTTCCGAAAAAATAAAATTCAGGGGTAAACTTGGAAGTTCGGGGGTAATTCCACTTAACCTATAAAAGGTCTAGCTCGCACAAAGGAACATTATCAAGGTTTTTATAGTGTAGTTGAAGACAAGGAGAGGCAAGGAGGATAATTCAACATGGAGTTCTTCCTTTCTTCCTTTTGTATTTACCATTTGTGATGAATTTGGCTTTTGTTATGATGAACACTAGTATGAGTAGCTAAATATTTAGTCTGAGGTTTTGATGGAACCTATTGAAGGATGAACTTCTTGATATGTTAATATAGTTTGCCCGGTTTATTCTCTATTTGTTCAACTATGTTCTTATTGTAGCTAATTGGTAGGATCCTCAATTAGCTGTGCCTATTTAGTATGTATTACTCGGGAGAGAGTGCATATTCAGGTAATTGTTGAACAACCCCACTCCCAGAGTATATGAGGGATCAATAACCGAGGGTTTAAAGGAGGGATTAGGGATAACGAAGCCTTGGGTGCAATCTTTAGTGAGCTGTAATAAAAGTCAGCTAGCGTAACTCGGGAGAGTACGTCTAGTAAATTGTCGCGATTACTCGGGAGAGATTTACGATAATAAGAGTGCTCATGATTGATAGAGACGGTTAGGCAAATCTATATGAAACATAACATGAAGGGATTCCATCAATAGGGGAAATCATAACCTTAGATCCTTCTCTTAATTGTTTACAACTTAATCATAGTTAGTCTTTGTTTACTTAATTGCAGTCAGTTATAGTTAGTAAAAATATCCTCAATTGTTATTCAAAACGTTTGGGAAGTTGATTACGTAGAATTTAGTGAGTCTAACAAGAGTAATTGATAGGTTAATTCCTTGTGAGTTCGACTCTGGGCTAAATACTCAGATTATATTTGCAACGCCCGCTTAGACTTTTTTAATAAGGCATAGTTGGGCGTGATCATGCACTAATTCTTGTCCCATACAGGCCACAAGATAAAGATGGGAATTTCTCAATTACCCTTTTCTGACCAGAGACATTCTTGGTAATGATGAGATATTCAAAATTATTCTCATCTATTGTCTCAATATGATATCCACTTCGGCGGATATCTTTAAAACTCAACAAGTTCCTCTTGGACTTGGAGGAGAACATTGCATTCTCTATGATAACTACTTTTCCCTTAGGCAGAGTTATAGTAGCTCTTCCAGAGCCTTCAATTAATTTACTACTACCAAAAATTGTAGTAACATGTGCCTTACACATACTTAAATGAGAGAAATATTTCTTCTCTTTGAATATTGTATGTGTCGTACATGAGTCAACTAAACAAATTTTTTTACAATTAAACTTTGATCCAAGTTTGTTTTGTGAGATATCCATATTTGCTTCCCATATTTTGACATGCAAAAGAAATATACGAATAAGCGTTAGTATTTTCAGAGAAAATGGGAAGAAAACAAAGTTAAACCAATGATAAATAATGACATTTTAATAACAATTACGCAACTAATAGTGTAATTGTGCTTTATTTATACATTTACCACTTTCTCAAAAGGTGTCATCATGCTGATTTATCCTTATTATTTTATTACAAAGACGTTCTAACATCTAATGCTATATTTAATTGTAGTGATAGATGGAAAAGCTAGCCAATCACCAAGTTTAAACTATAAATTAAAGTAGTGTATTTATAGTAACTCATCGTATTAGTCTTTGATAACGAACACCTAAATATTCGGCTACAGATATATGTTTATGCCTTAACATTTTAAAATTAATAGTAGAGAAGCATTACTTTCACATTCACGGCTAATAGTAGAAGAGTATTACATTCACTTTCAAAATTAACTTGAATTGGGATGAAATGTAAAAGCAAGGCGGATAACGATTTATTACTTTAATAAGAATATGTTAATCCTTAAACTAATCAAACTAAAATATTGTTTAAAACAAATACTAGAGTGATATTAAATCAAAACGAACTAATATTGTTTCATAAAATAAATAATATTAATTGATACTAATGACTACTACTTATGTAAAGAACTATGATTACATGATATTTATTCACTAACTACTACGAATAGACAAAAATAAAAATAAAACTACTCAATCATCTTTAATCACGGATCCAACACCGATCAAGTGGTCTATTTTCCCATCAGGGTGCTCAAAGAAGTCTGCCACATTCAAGTGGGTGATGTCAAATTCATTGTCATAGACGAGATTAGCCTCAGGGCCTTTATTCTTTAGAGATGCTTGATAAAGCTCAACCAAATGTCTTGGTGTATGGCAAATATTTGCTCAATGTCCTTTTCCACCGCAAAGATAACATTCGATTTCTGAACCATTTGCCTTTGGCTTCTCATTTTTCCCTTTCCACTTTTGGTAGTTATTTTTCTTTGGGGGGTGATTAACACCAGAAAAATTTCTTCCTTGTCCACAGCCACGGCCACGACCACGATCACGACCATTAATAGGGCCACGGCCTTTTCCACGCTTAGCATAATGGGAATACACCTCATCCACTTCAGGCAATGGTGTAGACCCAGTGAGTCGATTTTCGTGATTTCTCATGAGCAAGTCGTTATTTCGTTCAGCCACAAGGAGAAGAGAAATCAACTCAGAGTACTTCTTGAAACCTTTCTCTCGGTATTGCTGTTGCAAGACCATATTGGAGGCATGAAACGTTGTGAACGTTTTTCAAGCATATCATAGTCGGTGATAGTATCTCCATAGAGTTTCAATTTGGAAGTAATTCTGAACATTGCAGAATTATATTCAGAAACAGACTTAAAGTATTGGAGCCTCAGATGAGCTCAATCATATCGTGCTTGTGGAAGAGTGATCAACTTTAAGTTGTCATATCTTTCTTTAAGCCATTCCACAAAATAAGTGGATCTTTGACTGTGAGATATTCTATTTTCAACCCTTCATCAAGGTGATGGCGCAAGAAAATCAAGACCTTAGCACAGTCTTGGGTAGATGCTTTATTTTTATTTTTTATCTTTAATGGCATCTCTAAGACCCATTGCATCTAAATGGATTTCAGCATCCAACACCCATGTCATATAGTTCTTGGCGAAATTTCAAGGGCAACGAACTTTCTTTTCATAATGTCAGTCATAATTAAAAAGAGGAGAAAAGTTATACCTTAATCTTCTCAAAGAGCTTCTTGAGACGGTAGAGTCTCGTGCTGATAACGTGTAATAAAATAATAAAAGAAGAAGAACAATATTGCAGAGAAAGAGAGAGTAATTCTTATTGAATTTTGGGATGATTTACAATGGGGTAAGGCCCTTCTATTTATAGGGGAAAAATGACTTAACCACAAAGTAAAACTTTTTAAAAGATAGACATTCACTCTAATCACAATTATATTCATAACAGATAGAAATTAAATGAGAGTGTGAGTGTCTTAATTACAATATTTATGGGTCTTTGTAGGGACTCATTGTGAAACAAAGAAAGCGAAACGGAAAAGTTATTTTTGGAGGGAACGTGGACGTCATTAGACCGCAACACTACACCTAAAAATGTTCTCTTTTTTTTTGGTTTATTTATTATCAGTCATGTCAAATGTTCTTTTAATGATTTTCTTTCCTCAGCAATAGTAAAAATACGCGGATTCAGTACTTGAATTTTTTAAAATTTTCAGTATTGAGCCCGTTATATTTTTAAAGTTATGGGTTCAAATCTACTATTTGTTATAATTTTAGTAGATTTTTACACATAAATTTACGCTCCACGTCAAAAATTATGGATTCAGTTAAACTCGTCACCTATACGCTACATAAGCCGCTGATAGTAAAATTTCGGCATTGTTGAGAATGAACACAATAGATCGCATGAAATGTAACAATGTAAGCATTATTTATTATGTGTAAATTTCTAATATGTGTAGAACAGTAAAAATGAAGACTCCCTCTCTTATTTTGTTATTATCAACACGTAAAATTACAATAGTACATTGCAATTTTGCAAGTCAGTAAAAGCACAGCATAGTTTTCAGATAAATAATTCAAGTTGAAGAAGCTGTGGCCATCATTCTTGTAGTAAATAGTATTAACTTGTCAGTACAACTGTAAATATATCATCCTTCAAGACTATGGTACTACTTCTGTACTGATGTAACATCATATTTCTCAGGTTTAAGAACCGTGTATTTCTCTACCCCTTCCAACAACAACAACCCAGTGGGATTCCACAAGTGGAGGCTGGGGAGGATAACGTGTATGCATACGTTATTCCTATTATGTGAAGGTAGACAGTATGTTTCCGATAGGCCCTCCTCTCGCGATTGTCTACCCCTTCCTGAAATATATACGGAGCTTTCCTAGTATATTAACAATGAGATAGACATATATATACTGTAACTGTAAGGGGGCGGAGGGGGGGGGGGGGGATTAATTTTTGAGTGGTCCAATTTTTTGTGGCTTCATTTCTGCCAAATTTCTGCTTAATTCTGTACATAGCCTAATTCAATGTTGATGTCTTTGGTTTATACTGAAGCTTTCATCGATATATTAACTACTTTACAGGGGATGTCAAACCAACATGGTATAGGCCAAATAAAGTACTAAAATAGGCCTGAAGAGTGTATTAATTGTTGCCAAACTTTAAAGATTCTGTGATGGGTGAATTCTCAGGCCAAGAACCTCTTCTTCTGAAGAAAGAAAATGATTTTGACTATCTCAATAAGACACCCCTTTGGATATCATCAACAAAGTTTATTCTCAATGTATTAATGTGGGTGATCTTCATTGCATGGGCTACTTTTCTTTTCTTATTGCCTTCAGCATACATGAATGAATTGCAAAAGAAATTGATTCGAGATACCCAAGGAACTATCTTTGGGAAAACAGGTTTGTTCCCATCTTGGAATTTTTTTTTTTCTTTTATGTATACTGTATTAGTTTTTCTAATTTCTTAGTAAGTAATCTCAGTTTCTACTGAAGTGCAGGAAGCAAATTCTTGATGTTCAGTTTCCCAATTTTCATGATTGCATTTCTTGCAATTATTCGCCTCGTTCTCTCTGGTAAAGATGAACCCCAAGTGTATGTGCACCTGCTAGCTTGATTTCCTAGAACTCCTTTAGAAGTTAGTGGATGTTCTGAACTTGTGTAGTTACTTGAATTTTGAATTGTTGTAGGAAGAAGACTTCAAATAAAGGTCCAAGTTTTCGCTTGTGGACGTTCCCAGTGCTGGTGGATGGACCATTTGGGGTTGTTACAGCTGCAGAAATGATTGGAGTTGTACTCTTCTCAGTGTACATCATCTGGGCTGTTATTATGTACAGTATACGGAGTGTTGACCGCTTATCCTCGTTTCATGTACAAGACATGAAAGAGAAAAGGTAATTCTGTCACCATGATCACGTTACTTTCTTGTTCGGGTTTCACTGATTTCTCGCTATATTTTGTATGTATTTGAAGAGAAAGTAGTTGTTTTCCAATGGCAATAACATTCACCATGTTCAAGATCATGCAATTTTTAACACTGCAGACTTAGGCCTATTGCTGTCTATAGTTTGGACCATGTTATTTCGGCTTCGCTAAACTATCATCCATTTAGCGAACTAGTTACCTTTAGTCCTTTCATAAATACATGTATGACTCAGCTATACAAACCATTATTCATTTTCCGAAAGGACTACTTGGTATTCTTGTTCTAAAGTTATTTGTTTTGAACTCTTCTAGCACTCAACTGCTCTATATCTGGAAAGGTTTCAATCCATTATACTCTTAATTCAAATTTTGGTCCTTTTATATAAAGTTGCAGTTAGTTGTCCAGAGATGTGCAATGGTGGTAGAATTCTAAAACTACCGAAATATTCTTCCTGAAAGATTGATAACTCCAATTTACTGAAGCTCGAGCTAAACATGAGCTATGAGACTGTGTTAAAGATTTCATTTTTATTCTTCAAACAGAATTTAGACTCGACCTGTTGGAATAATAACTATATCCCAGGTCCTTTTTTTTCCTTATTACAGGTTCTGCGTCATTGTCTAATATCCTCTGTTGTAATCTCTTCAGCGGTATGTTGCTGGAGCTAACAGGCCGTCGTTTTGGATTCATTGGATTAACCTGCTTAGCATTTTTGTTTATACCTGTTGCACGGGGTTCAGTTCTTCTTCGAGCTATAGATATCCCATTTGAACATGCCACTCGATATCATGTTTGGCTGGGACATACTACTATGGCTCTTTTTAGCCTTCATGGTCTATTCTATGTGATTGGCTGGGGCAATGCGCGGGTGCCTTGTGGATGAAAGTAGTTCTAGAACTGAAAATTCATTTGCCTAGCCCTTCATTACATGTAATGCATCTTTGTTGAGTATTCTTGGTAAGGAAAAATAAAAGCATTGAAACTTTTGCTATTGTGTTTCATGCAAGCTAATCGAAGTGGAAAAACAATTGGAAACCCATACCTCCAGGACAGTTTTCAGCCTATGCAGCTGCGTTATATAAATATGCGTGTAGACTTCACTTACACTTGAAAGTTTGAAGTAGAAAAACTTCGAATATGTTTTGTAATAACGAACAACCCAATTATATTGTTGGTGTTACGTGTATTGTATCCTAGGCCTGTTAGATTGAGTAGCTTCATCTATCATCAGATAGGCTGGTGCTGGGGATCTTCCTTTTCATGCTTGATCGGTTCCTTTAGATTCTTCCAGCAGTCACGAAGACTGTTGCCATACTTTCAGCCACATGCTTTCCTTGTGGAACCATTGAACTCGTTCTTTCAAAACCTGCAAGTAAAATATAAATCTTTGAACTCAACTGATTTCCTCACCACTGCATTTTTCAGCGATTCTAATATTTCTTCTCTCGCGATGTAGATTTACATTACAACGCCCTTGGCTGGATATTCTTACAAATAGGCGAGTTGTCCTGGTTGCAGTGGCACCCTTTCAGTGTCTCCTCCAGTCCCCTTGATGGGAAACATCATCTTGCTATTCTCATAAAGGTTCTTGGAGATTGGACTGAAAAACTGAAGGGACATATCTTGAATCTTTCCGTTGAACAACCTGAGATGGAGCCCCTTTTGCAGCATAATAGGATATTAACAGCGTCTGTCGAAGGTCCTTATGGGCATGAATCGCCATATTATTTAACGTATGTCAAGTCCAGCATTATCTGCTGAGTATACAATTTTTTTTCGTTTCAGTACCAGGTCATTGGCTAATCAATTGTCTTAACCATGTTTCTCCTCTCAGGTATGAAAATCTCATTTTGGTAGCAGGTGGAATTGGAATATCTCCTTTCCTAGCTATCCTGAGTGATATCCTCCACCGTCTCAACGATAGCAGGCCTTGCCTTCCAAGAAATATACTAATAGTATGGGCTATAAAACATTCAGATGAGCTCCCACTTCTTGAGACAATTGACATGGAGGCAATCTGTCCACTTTATTCTGATAAACTGAATCTTGAGATTCAAACATTTGTGACTCGGGAATCACAACCTTCATTGGTATTTGGTTCTTCGTATTCTCATTTTGTTTATGTAACATCAATCCATTTTATATTGTGTGTAATTTTTTACTTTTTTGGGCTCAGGAGGAGGGCAAAAGACCGAGGGCAATGCACACCTCAATCTCCCCTGGCTTCACTGAATGTCGAATGTCTAGTTTGGTTGGTACTGGAAATGTTGTATGGTCTGGATTGTACGTCATAGTATCCACAATTGGCTTGGTGATCACTGTAGCATTATTAGACATTTTCTACATAAATCCATTCAATGTAACTTACTGGTGGTACAAGGGGCTTTTGTTGATTGGATGCATGGCTGCAAGTGTTGTTGTATTTGGGGGTCTCATGATCGCTTTATGGCATCTTTGGGAAAGGAAAACCTCATTGAAGGAGGAACCAGAGGATAACACAAAGAAGGCTGACATCCTGCAGCAGAATGAGGCCTCTTTACACAAGAATGTTGAAGAGGCTCGATCTGTTAATACTATCCGATATGGTGAAAGACCAGATTTCCAAGGTACATTTGGAGAAACATTGCAATGTGTACTACTATATTTTCATGACAATGTGTTTTAACTTCTTTTTTGCAGAGATATTTGGATCACATGCAGAGAGTTGGGGAAGTGTAGATATTGGTTTGATAGTGTGTGGTCCTCCTACTCTTCAGTCCAGTGTTGCTAACGAGTGCAGAAGGCAGAACCTGCAAAGAAGAGGTCATCAGGCTATTTTCCATTTCAACAGCCATAGTTTTGACCTCTAAATCACCCCAGTAAGCATCCGATAGCTCGTATTAGGAGGACTTGTTGATGCTCTAATGGGAAAAAGGATCATATCAGCTAGTTTATATTTGATCCTTGTAGCATGTAAGCTTATATCTGTAGTAAGCTTCTTGTACATTTTCAGTCGTCGTAAATGCAGCTTACCAATATATAATACAACTATACAAGTATATAACAATATCACCTATACAGCTAGAATGTATCTATGCATTATGGCATCTGCAGCAAGCATCTTGTACATTTGCCACATTGTAAATGCAGCTTTAACAATATAGCATATACTGCTAGCAACTACATAAACTTGCAACCTATTGTTAAATGAATATTTCTGAATTCCATACCATTGTCATAGTGTCTTTTATCTGTTTTTTTTTAATACAACAACTCAATTATAGAAAGATGATGTTCTTGGTAAAGGATCATTCTTACTGTAACAATTTGACCTTTATCAACAGATATTATTACTCAAGAGGTGAATAAGTTATTAAGTTGTCAAGTTCGAAAGTTTATGGTCAGAAAAAGTAATTATGTTGAAATAATTCCTGTTTAAAAATTAAAACTATTTAACTAAGGTAAAATTGGTCAATGTTCCGAAAGGATGAAACAACAAATCGCTATATCTCACTATTGCTATTTATGATACAGTGTCAACACGGAGCTTGGTGAAGGGCGAAATCTATCAATATATATCTGTCCAATAAAAGATCAACTTGTATGATGAAAAAGACCTCTAACATGTCTGCAAGCAAAAATAGTACTCAATGTTTGGTACTTGTAAATTGGAATATTTTCCTTGAGCGAGGGTTTATTGGAAACAGTATTTCTATCGTCACAAGGTAAGGATAAGGTATATGTACACACTACCCTCCTCGTACTTCACTTGTGGGATTACAGTAGGTTTGTTATTGTTGTTGTTGTTGTTGTTGTAAATTGGACTTATCGGTTTGGGCAGGTTGTATACGGTTGAAATCGGGCTCGTCTATTACACGGCAGATCGGGATTGAAACGCGATGGGTTGAAAATCGACCCCTGGTCCATCGAACCAAGATATGAGGTGAGAGTGCCCGTCCTCGAGGACACCCCGTGACCCCGGAATCAACCCTGACCCCGAATGAGCTCGAAGAAACATTGCCAGACCGAATAACGGAAGGCGAAATATCCGTAACCGGTCTGGTATCACAGCGGAAATCTCGGCACGTATCAATGAGGAACCGGTTAATTAGCAAATCATAGGATTTTTTACCTTTTATAGAATTGTACCGAAAGTAGGACTCCCTACTATATAAAGGGGGTCTGATTATTTGTAAAACACATTGTCACATGCATCCCAAAACAATATAACATTACTTTCTTTCTGCAAGCTATTGTTCTCCTACGTCAGATATCGTTTGAATTGCATCCTGTTCAAGTGAGACTCATTTTCTCAAGGCTACAACTGTTCAAGTCGCACAGTTTGAATTTATTTTACCATTGTTCGCTTTAGTTACTATTCAATTCATCGATTTGTGTCAAATTAATACACATATCCTTAAAACCACTTACAAATTTAATTGTTATCCGATTTTAAGGGTGAACACAGCTAATGTTGCTACTGGCAAAATAATGAGTGATTCTGGCGAGTCTTTGGGTTACATCAAATTTTTAATACCACACAAATGTCAGTTTGTTGTATGTCTCAATTTGCAATCCTGTCACTTTGTGTTTTTTCTTTTCGGACAGTTATTTGCAAGCTTCCAAAACACTGTACGTATATAAGAATTTTTGTTCTCTTGTTAACTAATTTAAAGAGATTCAGGTCAAGGTACATAGACAGGATGATAACAGATAATGTACCATTTGAAAACACAGACCAAGTGGTGTGATAAAATAAATAGGTCCATGTTGGTCTGCCACATTTAATAATTTGAAAGAGGAGTGATGAAGATCTAAAATAAATAAATAAATAAAATTGTCGAAGAATTTAACTTTTTGATAAGGGGATTCATGGAAATTTGTTTTAAATCTATTAGTACATCTTTTTCCAGCTTAGATGTTAGAGTTAGACTGGACAACAAAACAAAGAGTTAAAACTTAAGTTACCATTTCAAGAATGTTAAACTCGTTTTATGTAAAGGATGAGTCAATTTTGAACTTTTTAATGTTAAAATTTTGAAGGAATCGAAGTTTTTTTTTTCCCAATGGACTGCTCTATAATTCTATTAACTTGCTCTTTTACTTACTTTATTTAAGTAAAGACAATCAGCATAACGATTAAGTAACTTGAATGAAACTTTACTTACGAGTGCTAACCTAAAATTGACGAAATCAAATTAACTCCATCTATAATTAAATGAGTCGACTAGAATTGTCAATAGCATATGCAAATTGCTTGGTGATCATTGTAGCAGTAATTGACATTTTTTTCCTCCAAAATGTGCATTTTGTTGGCTCAATATGTTTAGTGGCATGTTGTTTTTAAAGTAACACTAAAATTATGTAAAACTTTGTACAATATGATTTAAGAGTAAATTACAATGGAAAGAACAGTCCGGGGCCAAATCTGAATTTATAAGCTGTATTTTAGAAAAATGATTCATAAGTCGTATTTAATGAACGAATTTATAAGTCGCATTTGGGAAATGCGATTATAGCGAGTAACGTATACATAATGCAATTATAAATCTCATATCGAATATCCGATGCAATTTATTAGCATTTGCCAAATGTGATTCATAAGTTGTATTTATTAAATACAATTTATGTTTAATAAAAATGCCTCAATTATTTTCATTATCAATTTTCATTTAGATCTTTATTCATTACATACCAAAAAACTTATCAAAATTTTAGCTCTTCATTTATAACTTTACGATAGAGAATGATTTTTTTAATAAAAGCGTTTCCTTAAATAGAGTATGAGTTATTCTTCAATGTAGCATAGCACGTATTCACTAAATGCAAACAGATAAAGTGCTATTGAGTATAAGTGATTACCATTAATGGAAAATCTTTTAAAAAAATAATTTTCCATCAGAAAATTAAATTTCTAAAAAGAGAATTTATATAGAACTATAAGGATGTTCAAAAAGGAATCGAGATTCGAGAATGAGGAAAAGCTAAAGTATATCGACCATCAATGCATTAGCAAAAAATCGACTTATAAATTGTATTCACCATAATCTCAACTACGACTAATAAAGCATTCTCCAAATGTATATCGCAATTACAAATGCAATTTATAATGCTACATCTGTAAGTCGCAATTCCGCGATCACATTTCGGTTTCAGTGGAACGTGAGCTGTTCTGATGCCCCGAAGACCCGGTTGAACAAATGAGTGATCTAGGCTCGGGGGATTTGCATCTATACCCGTTTTTTGGGTCACGTTTTAACTTGTGCCCGCTTTGCAAAAAAAATTGCAAGCGTACCCACTTTTTCGCGTAACTTCAGCATACATGGCTGAAGTAGCGCAGTCAATCACGCGAAACTTCAGCATTCTAGTAGACAGGCCTGAAGTAGCAAGTGTGCTGAACCAAGTATGATGAAGTTTTTGTTTGTAATTGCTGAACTTAAGCATAGTAGCTGAAGTTTTGTTCTCTATTTGCTGAAGTTTTTGTTTGCAATTGCTGAACTTAAGTATAGTAGCTGAAGTTTTGTTCTCTATTTGCTGAAGTTTTTGTTTGTAATTGCTAAACTTAAGCATAGTAGCTGAAGTTTTGTTCTCTATTTGCTGAAGTTTTTGTTTGTAATTGCTGAACTTAAGCTGAAGTAGCTGAAGTTTTGTTCTCTATTTGCTGAAGTTTTTGTTTGTAATTGCACTAAATAAGCTGAAGTTTTTTTGTCCTGGATTCATTAGTTTTGTCATTAAGCTTTTTCAAAAACTTCAGCAGAAGATGCTGAAGTTATTTAGTTCATTTATAAAAACTTCAGCACTAAATAAGCTGAAGTTTTTTTGTCCTGGATAAGCTTTTTCAAAAACTTCAGCAGAAGATGCTGAAGTTATTTAGTTCATTTGTAAAAACTTCAGCACTAAATAAGCTGAAGTTTTTTTTGTCCTGGATTCATTAGTTTTGTCATAATCAGATTACTATAAAATAATCAGATTGCCAACAGTATCTAAATCATAAAATTTTGGAAACAAATAAACGTGAAAAGAACAGAATAATCATAAAAAGAATCACTAAGTCTGACCTTAAACTTCCCGTACGTGGAAATATTCACAAATTATTGTCTACTAACTTACGTAATTATTTATAATTTATTTTTAAATAATCTGATAAACATACTTATGGCAATCATTCCATGAACTGAAGTTTCATAGCAGCACCAACAACAGCAGAAGAAAGAAGAAGAAGAATAAGAAGAAGAAGAAAACGAAGGAGGAGAAGGAGGAGGAGGAGAAGGTCTCGCGGTCGAGTCATGGGTATAAAATATTTCTATTATATAGAAAAGCCAAGTGTGGTCGACCAATGGCATAACTGTAATTTTAGTTCAAGGGTAAAATTATAATTTCAATTAATAACTCAAGACAATTCTAGACACATTGATTCTTCCAAGCCACAACAAGAAATATTGATATTTCTCTGGTTCTCAATCTGTCCTCAGACTTCTTAGAGGAGTAATATTTTTTTCCATTTCTCTTCATCTTCTCAGTTGGGTGTTGCAACTTTCAGGTCTGTTCCTCTTAAATTTTTGCCCAAATCTTATTCTTTTTTCCATTAATTTCTATAAGGGCTTTATTTTTCTATCCGATTTTTTTTTGTAATTAGAGAGTTGGTATGAGTAAGAGTTTAGGGCAGAACTTGGAGTTTTTTGCCGGCGATAATGGTGGTCTTTTACCATATATTTGCTGTTCTTAAAGGTTGAATCTCTGGGAACAAGCATGATGATTGAATATAGNGATGCGTGTGCCCTGCTCCGTTTACTATTGTCTTCAAGAAACCTAAGGATAAAAACAATCAGAAACTTATTGAATTTTGATTCCAATTTTCTTTTTACCAAATTCCGATGGATTAGCTTTGTATTGAAGATCATGTCGTTGCTTTCTTAATATTGTTCTAAACTCATTCTTTTAGAATAACACACTTTATTAATATATTAGATTATCGATCGCTGATCCACCGGAGAATTTCATTGATCTAATGGTTTTCAATTAATGAATATGTGCTTTTAAATTTATAGACAACTACTAAACCAAACGAGATCTTCTGGTTCCCTTTTTGGTTTCCAGCAATAGAACAGGTGTTGGGTTAACTAATATATCTTTGGTTATGCATAAGACAATATTGTACATTCTAGGAAGGTCCACTTGACTAATTATGTGGAGTTCTGAAAGACTTTTTGCAATCTATATAATCCTATGTTGATTTGCTTTGTGTTTTATTTCTCTTGATGGTGGAAACATATAAGCTATAGTATATAGAGTGTTTTTTTTAATCGTGAATTCAAATTTTGAATGAGTCACTTTTTAAACTTATTTCTTATAAATATGTTAAATTTAACATAGCTTTGCTAGCCGAATGATGTGATTTATCCCTTGAGAGAAATATGCTCACGTCAGGGAGTTGCTTCTCCATAATTTTTTAGCAAGATCATGTTGATAGCGAACAAACTTAGCTGAATGTAAAAATCTTTGTATAAAAATGAGTAATTTTGATTTAAAAAATTTTCCTTTACTGCTCATATAATGCCTATTAGATAATAAAGTTCTATTTGGTTGAAAATTCACTTCCTTTGAAAATTAATAGTTCTACTATTTTGCCCTATTCTGTGTTTACAAGACTAATGGCTACTGAAAACAGAAAAAAGAATTTGAATTGTGTTAACTTTGTGTTGTACTTAAAAACTCATCATCTCTGATCATCATTATTCAACTGCCTTATTTTAAAGACAAGTACAAGAACAATCATTTGATATTTTTCTTATTTCGTATTCTTTCCTATTTCTCATTTTGTAGAAACTTTAAAGATGCTTAAGTATTCATTTGAGGAAATAGAAAGGAGCACTGACACAAATTTCCTCTTAAAATTAACAACAAATCTCCATAATGAACTTTATAAAACTTCTACTATGTAAAATTTCAATAATGAATTTTTTTTTATGAACTCACAAGTTCATGCGAGAAGTGTTCATTTTGGGAAAGGAACATTTGTCACCAGTTTTTATTTATTGAGACTATTCATTAATTCTTCGAAGCAAAAGCGAGCAGGTCAAGCTTCACTTTTATTTGTGATCTCTCCTCCCACCCGCCAAAAGAAGAAAATTAAAAAGATGCCAACGGTCATTTTGACAATGATCTCCTTTTCTTTTGTACTAATAATTAGTCAAGTGTATTATATTGTTGTATTTGATTGATCTAAACCTTTTTGGCCAGTTTTAAAGCTCTTTATATATTCGTCTATCAATGGCAATTTTAAAGCTCTTTAGATATCCATTGCTTAGTTTGGAATAGTTCTATGAACCATGTTCACAACTCTTCACTTCACAGAGTGTGAATGGAGCATTCACTTTCATTCAAGTGATGAAGGTTATAACATAATTCAGGCCAGGCTCTTTGTCTTTGATTAGATTGGTCACCTTTATTTTGTTATCAGTTTAATCCAATTTGTTAAAGAATAAAAATTTGTGTCAAAAGCTAATCTGGTTTATAGCTCATATGTTATACATTAAAATATTGTTGTTCTTGTATTATGCTATTATTATCATTTGAACATATGATTGGCATGGAGGTCCGTTTAGGAACATCAATGTTGGTATTATTACCTATATATTCATGCCGTGAAATAAAGTTTCATGTAGCTAGATATTGAATCAGCACATGCTATCTTTTCCTGTTCTTTGTTATTGCTCTTCACCTAACAATTTTTCATATAATTTTCTCGAAATATACTTTAAGTTTATATTTCATGTACATGTTTTATCTGAAAGTGGAAATGGTGGATTGATTTACCATCTTCGCATATTTGGTAGGGACTAATTCACTTGGCCACTTGGTTAGTGCTTGATAGTTTGGTTTGTTCTACTTTTAGTTCAATACATGAAACGCATGAGGATGATAGGATTCATGTGTATTTATAAATGGAATGTCAAAAATAGCATTCACATATATATGCTATCTTTTAACATATATAATGTACTATGAACGTGCTGGTGTGATGACTACTTTTGATTTCTTTTTTTTTTTTTTGTTTGCAGATTGAAACTACCAAGCAGAACTAAGAGCAAAATTTACTTTCCATGATTGCAGAAGACTAAGCTCCTCCTCCATCACTTAAATCGGTAATGGCTATGACCTACCTCTTTTAATTCGCGATCCCTCAACAGACCGTTCCATATATATTTATGTTCGTCTTTCTTGAAATAGCCAGTGTTGAGTGTGTCTATATTGTGTTTAGTTTTATATATTTCTTTACATTTAAGTTATAGTTATCCACATGCTTCAATTGATTCTAACATGCCAGTAGAAAGAGTTCTTTTATAATGTATGTTGTCTTTATTTTTCTTTTTTTCCAAGCTATTTATTTAATTGTTTGTTTCAAATTAATTTTATTCAATTCAAAACCTTGACGTGTTATGTTGTAATGATGTGTTTTTTATTGATTATATTTGTGCATGTTCAATATCTTGATTATTAGAAATTTAATTTATTTAGGGGCTAAATTTTATCTCTATCATTAAATTTCCCTGATGGATGATTAGTGCATTACTTCTTTGTCAGTTTTCCTTACCCAGCTCAACCAGTTCAAGCAAGGCATTTGTAAAGACCAAGTAACAATCAAAGCATAGAATTTGGACAAAGATGTATGAGGGAGTTGAATCACTTATTTACATGTTCTTTTCTATGGTATCTTAGTCATGCAGTTATAATAGCTACTACTAGCAGAAGATGTTTCAGCAACCAAGTCATAAACAAGTAGTGCCTTTTGACCGTCATTTTGTATGGTTATCTTCGTGGATGTAATTTCAATGATATTCATTGTTCCTGAATGCACATACTGAATATATATGCTTCAAGTAGTAGGTAGTCTTTTATGTTTGTTACTATTTACTAAGGATGGAACTTTTGCTTATGTGTTTGTGAAATCATGGTTTGTTCTAAGGTATGTGTTCATATTTAAGGTTTAAATAATAGATTATCTAAAGATTATAAACAATCATCAGAGTATATCAGCATTCTAAATGTTGGGCCCGTGCTATGCACAGGAAAACCTCATTTAATATATATATATATAATTATTTTTTATTGACCGGCCAAATACTTAATTTGCCTTAATTATTTGTCCAATGTAGTTGATTATTGGGAACAATGAAAAAATAACATGGAGAATAGACCAATAAATTAGGTTAGATAAGGGGAGGAGTAATTGACAAAACAACAAAGAAAAGTCCCTTCTAACCAAACAAATACTTCACCTCAAAAAAAGACATCCTTTGCCGACACTCCACGTGATGACTTTGTTATTTTTCTTCTCTCTCTCTCCTATCTTTCACATGCAGCCGCGTGATTCTTTAAGAAAAAATTATTAACAAAATATTTTATTTATTCTTCTAGAGAAAACCGTTGAGTTGGCAACATTTGCTAACTAAACATGATATATGGTCCAAGCTGGATTTGAGGATTAACGTTAATTAAGCATATATTGTTATAGACTGGGATCTTTTCTTTTGGTTTTGTATATATTTATTTATTTGTTTGTTGGGTTAAAAATGACAATATATACTTATCAATAATTCTTGAAAGCAAAGCATTACGTTGTCAAAGTTGTTTTAATCATATCGCCCACTTGTTTGATAGTAGCTGCGTTTGAATCAAACGCGTATGGCTCGAAGTGGGGAACCCTCTGTTTATCTCTGTTGAATTTCAACATATAAAGTATAAACATGCCTTTTGCCTCAAAATGAATGTCGAATATTGAATAAAAAGGACCTATATTAAAACCATTTGTCAATTTATTCAAGCTCATCTTACTTTACACAAAAGTATTCAATATTTTTTCTAAATGATAAATAACAAAATTCGTGGCTAATAAAGGGTCAACACATCTAATGTTTTCTGTGATTTACAATATCAAGTTATTAATCTTGTTTTATGTATTTTTAAAATATAGAATTTACTCTGTAATATCAATTTATTTGTAATTTACATATTAGCAATCACATAAAAAATATTATAAATCACAACTTATTTCAAGTGAAAAATTGGGACAACAAAAGAACATTTTGGAAGTAAATATTGGAGAAATTAAAGGAGAGTTTTTTGTTTCTTTCCTTTTTTTTAAAGAAAGTCTTAAATAAAAATACTTTTTTAATTGAGCTAGGGATTTGATTTGCCGCAAATCATTGCATGACAATAGCACTTCTCCTCTGGAGATTCTAGAAACAGAAAAACCAGACCTCATAAATTATAGGTGCGGGATGGAATAGTATTTTTGTGTCACTGTCTTTTTCCCAGCTTCAAAAATTATTTTAAAATGTACTTCAGACAAATAATTAGGAGTGTCATTTTTTAAATATTCAGACAAATTTATTTAGTACTCCTACTTTCATATTCTGTTGAACATGCTGTGGCTAAACGCAATCCAATATGTCAGCTGGTTCCCTATTTGATATTACACTTTAGCCCCTCCCACTAGCTGCCTCTTTCATCTGCCATGTGGCATTTGTTAGGTGTATGAAAATGATAGCAAAAGCATTGTAGTGAAAGTCAACTATGCAACTCAAGCAATCCCACTGAAAACAGTTTATTAGTATAGAGAAAGAAAAAGAAGAATGAATTATTAATCTAGATGTCGCTCGTTTAATCGTTTATATTTAAAAATCGATGAATATAATATATATATATATATAATTTATATATATAAGATAATATATTTATGTACACTAAGTGTATACGGTAAAATCGAAGGGTCAAATTTTCTGTCGTTGTGACGGCTCGTAAGCATATTTCACAGGTTCGAGGCTATGGTCAAAGTTCACCCTCGAAGCCTACCGACGCTCGACCACGGGGGCGGTGCAGACCAACAGTTATAATAAAAAAGTGGGGAGTTCCCTAGGCGCATATCTAGAGCTGACAAAGTCTAGTGAAGCTATGCTCAAATCCGAATCATGACCTCAACTAGCTGTCCCATCTCCGTATCTTTTGTAATTAATGCATTAGTATTATGTTCGGGTTTCCCTTCCTATATAAAGGGGATCCCTGTCATTTTGTATCTATCTGTTGCTCCATACAAAAATATACAAGAACATTCTCTCTGCTCTCTAACACATTCTCTTGAGTTCATTACTTCATTTATTGCTTGCACTCATTGTGTTCTATTTATTATTTGTCATTTATTGNATTAATAAAATCTCAAAAGAATTCAATACAACTACCCTAAGGAATGATAGTACAAGTCATGAACTACTATAAATTTGATTTACAAAGCTAGTAAAAGAAGTAAATACAACATCTGTTTGCAAGTACAAGTCACGAGCCACTATAAATTTGATTTACAAAGCTTGTAAAAGAATAAATACAACATTTATTTGAAGGTTACATAAAGAGAAATGAAATCCTGTGTTACCGTGAACAAAAGGTAGCATGAATCCTGCATGATGATAGGTCTCCAATGCAAGGCTTCGACATCCACAACTACTTAGCTCCAGAAACTGCACGCAAGGTGCAAAAGTGTAGTATTAGTACAACCGAGCCCATGTACTCAATAAGTATCTTGACTAACCTTAGAGAAGTAGTGACGAGGTTTTTAAGTCAAAAGATACGCAGTAGTCAAATAACCTGTGCAATATATCAAAGACTGGTAACAGAAAGTATAGTAGAAAAACAATAACTATAATCTCATCAAAATAGGTGATAACAATTCAATACAAGTAAAGGCTCAGCTTCAACAACAAGCCATCAAATAGAAACACACATATGGCACCTCTTGCCCACATTATCACTCACCCTCGCACAGAAATGACCTCGTGCCTCAACATATGTCACACCCGCACAGTAAAAACCTCGTGCCATCTGCGACATGTCCGGCAGCAGGAAACACATCTGGAAAACCCCCTCACCACCGGAACTGGAATCAATGGTAGGAGTT
>NW_017677010.1:0-9094 GCF_001879085.1 Nicotiana attenuata
ATTCCGATTATTAAAGAGAGGCTGAATTTAAACGAATTGATTACAAGTTCTGCAATTGACAGTATCCATTATTACTGATTTTATATCTAACACTGAGTGAGGCGAATCAGATTCATTTAGAAACTCCTATAGGCATGTTTTCTACATATTACTGATTTTAGACACTTATAGACGTGGTTTCTAGATGCGGGACTTGTTTTAAAACTTATAAACATGGTATCTAAATGCAGAAATTGAACCTTATAGACATGGAATCTAAATGCAGTTTGAATGGCGTTGGAACAATCCTATAGGCATGATTTCTAGGCGGAGTTGAATATGCAGAATTGTAACAATCCTATAGGCATGATTTCTATGTGTATTGAGTATGCAGAATTAGAATAGACCTATAGGCATGATTTCTATATATGTTTGAATATGAAGAATTGTAATAGACCTATTGGCATGATTTCTATATGTATTTGAATATGCAGAATTGTAATAGACCTATAGGCATGATTTTCTACCCTTTGCATGCATAGTTACCCATCCCTTTTTTTTTTCACTAGCCAGCCCCAAGCATTTATTACAACTTATTACAAACCAGAATGAATAAAATTACATTAGAATAAGTAAAAAAAAAGTACAACCAAAGGAGTGCCTGATTCAGACTTCCTGTCTGAATTATGAGATAGACCAACTCAAAGACCATTGATCCAAAGCCTTTCACCTATTTGAGTGTGTCAGAGTTCCCTAAGAGCCTCCATGGGACTCCGGGCAGTGCTCACACCCAAATTGTATCACCAGAGTAGGGGACAAGTGCAGTGTAGAAGTGCCAGCCCTCAAGTGTCCAAGTTCAGAGGGAACTCAAAGGGTCCCAAGGCAAGGCTCACGAGAGGGGGGGTGGAACTTAAGTCTAAGAGAGAGTGCAAGTGAAGAAAACAGAGTTTTAAAGAACTAAGAAAGTACAGAAGAGGGAGAAGGGGCTGGGAAACAGTCATAAACAAGTCATACAAAGGGTTCAGGGATTGGGGAAATTTCCAAAGAGCCTATGTACTTAGGCATTAGCTAATTCTGGGCATACACAGCAATAGAGAGTGTTGTTATGCTTACAGAATCAACAAGAATACACAACACATGATGGTGACATAGAGGTTATGATTCCAGGGGAATCAAGTTTGAGCCATAGACAATAATATTTAATGCTGTCATGCCTCAAACAAACCATTAATATCAAACACATTGGGGTATGGGGGTTTGGGATTCATAACAGGAGAAGATTATATCATGCTAAAGTAAACGCTGAACTGAGCACAAACAGCAGGCAGACATGCAAGTAAAGGTATTAAATAAACACATTGTTTGTGATTGCTGAAAATCTTAATCAGTATATACCAGTTTCAAGGAGGCAAAATACAGTAAAAGCAGTAGTAGGACTTTGAAAAACAGGCCACAGTACAAGTAACAAGAGACAATGCTTTTTTTTTTTTAATGTGAGCGTGAGTTCAGAAAACTAAGAGTGTTCGTGTGTGTTGTGTTAATGAGAGTACAGGGCATTTATAGTTTGAAAACAGGTGCAGAAATAAGGCAAGAATCATAGTTTAGTAGTAATTATGGAACTATGTACCAATTAAAATCAATCAGTATCAAAGACTTCCTTTAATCAAGGAGTTAAAACCAAACGGTAATGGACAGAAATTATTTAAGGAAGGAGATCAAGTAAACATCTTGTGCAAAGTAGACAATTGGGGGTAAATACATAGGAGTTTAATTAAGGGAAGAATTAATGAAGAATCTTTGAAATATACGGTTAACCAAATAAGGTAAGAAACACAATAAATCAATCAGCACATAGTAAATCAAGGAGTCAGGGATTCGAAGTTACAAATAACCAAGTCAGAAATAGGAGAATCGAAAGGCTAAGGAAAGTTTCCAAATCAACCTAAGAAATAGGGAAATTAGTAAAACAAGGAAAGAATCAATCAGGCTTACACAAGGAGGTCTGAAATCAGTCCACGATTAAGGGTTATTTTGAGAGGGAAATTTAGCATATATAAAGAGTGCACAAACATTAGGCATGTGAGGTTAAACCATGGCAAAGAGAAGCAGCAATAATAATTACAATGTCTGTAGATAGTGAAACATGATAGTCACATAGGTCAACTTAGTAATAGGGAGAAAAGGGTGTCAGAAGCATGCAAAAAGGTCCAGTAAAAGACCTTTCTGGAAAGTATTGTTTAGTTCAAAGATTGCAAGAAACCAAATCACATAGAGAAACAGAAGTTGAAACCAGGACTTTGAATCCAGTCGAGCAACTTCAAATAGACGAAGCAGTTTTCAGAGGCTCGAATAGGTCCAAAGGAATTAGGGCTTCGAAATCAACTAAATTCAGAGATGAGGAACAAGCAAATCGCATAGCAAACAGTCTCAAAACTCGAATGAACCCCAAATTTTGGGGTTTTCACCATCAATCGAGTATAGATATGAAAGACAAGAGAATCAGGCAAAAATATCAACAAAGAGAATAAAATCAGAAACCTTAAGAAGAACTAAGACTTTAACATAAAGAAACACAGCAGAAGAACAACATAAGAAACAAAGTAGAAGAACCAACATAAGAAACACAGTAGAAGAATCAACATAAGAAACACAGTAGAAGAACAACATAAGAAACACAGTAGAGCATGTTAAAAATCAGAAAAGCTTTGAAATAACTTGACAGAACCCTAAATCGGAAAAGGTAAAGATTTTGAAGGTAAATTTTGGAAGAAACTTTGAGAAAATGTTTAAAAGCTTAGAGAAAATAGAGATATACAACGGATCTAAAAGAATCAGAAGAACCTCGAAGGCTAGGGTTTCAGAAGAACCTAGATGGTGAGAAAGGCTTGGAAAGTCATTGGTCTAAGCAGGAGAAGTCAAGATCAGGCTTGAACAGCCATGGCTGGTCGGAGCAAGGTCGGAGACAGCCATAGAACTCGAATGAAACAAAGTCTGGGCCAAGCTTCTTCAAGGTCTGACCTCGAAACCATAGTAACCAGGCATGTAGGAGTCGTAGGAGGCAGGTTCAGGCCTTTAATGGCTTTGGAAGCCATGGATTCAGGTGATTTTAGGGTGGAAGTGGAGGGAGGCGGCTAGGGTTTCTGAGGGAGCTTGAGAGAATTGGGAGAAGGGGGAGTTCAAGGGCGGCTGCAGGTGCAAAATGTCTAGGGTTTGGGGGGTAATGGAAAATTAAAAAAGGAAAGGTTAAATGGTGGCCGTTGATCATTGTGATCAACGGCCTGGATTGAATAGGGATCTGGGCGGGTTATTCGGGTCGTGTAAGATTTGGGCTGGGTAATTGGGTTATAGGATTGGGTTCAATTGGGTGCCAAATCAGGCCAAAATTGAAATGAAAATGGGCAAATATTTAAATAGCCATTTTTTCCTTGTTTATTTTATAAAAAAATAGTAAAATAATTTTTGGGAATAATTAAAAGTACTAAAATGATTAATAATACATAATTATTAAATAAAAGATATTGGAGTTAATTTTATAAAAATAAACACGATTAAATCTTAAAAGAGGCTAATATTGCAATTATATGCAATTTAGCTTTAAAAATACTAAGCAAATTTACAAAATATGCAAAAATTATGTTAGCTATATTTTAGTATAGGTATGATAATCCAATAAATAAATCACAAAAATGATATTTTTTGGAGTAATTATTGGATTTTTCCTGATAAAAATAAAGCAATAAATCGATTTAAAAATCTTTGAAAATTAGGAAAAAATAGTAAAACATTAGGACATGCTTATATATGCATATACAGGCTATTTTGAAGGTATTTTGCATATTGAAATATACAGGGAAAAATTGGGTATCAACACATGGTTGATTTTGATGTTATATTGGGGATGAACTGGTTATCACCTTACCACGCTATCTTGGACTGTCATGACAAGACTGTGACCTTAACCTTACCGGGTTTACCTCATTTAGAGTGGAGAGGGACTCCTGGTCATTCTACCCGTAGTATTGTCTCTTATGTGAAGGCTCGGCATATGGTCGAGAAGGGGTGTTTGGCCTATTTTGGCACATGTTCGTGATTCTAGTGGTGAGGTTCCTTCTATTGATTCTGTGCCCGTTGTTCATGAGTTTCCTGAGGTATTCCCTTCATACCTGCCGGGTATACCACCCGACATGGATATTGATTTTTGCATTGATTTGGTTCCGGTCACTCAGCCCATTTCTATTCCGCTGTATCGTATGGCCCCGCCGAAGTTGAAAAAGTTCAAGGAGCAGTTGCAAGACTTGCTTGAAAAGGGTTTCATTAGACCCAGTGTTTCGCCTTGGGGTGCGCTAGTGTTGTTTGTTAAGAAGAAGGACGGATCGATGAGGATGTGTATTGATTACCGGCAATTGAATAAGGTTACAATCAAGAATAAGTATCCATTGCCGATGATCGATGATTTATTTGATCAGCTTCAGGGTGCCATGGTATTTTCAAAGATTGACTTGAGATCTGGCTACCATCAGTTGAGGATTAGGGCATCCGATGTCCCTAAGACAGCTTTTCGCACTCGGTACGGGCATTATGAGTTCTTGGTGATGTCATTCGGGTTGACAAATGCCCCAGCAGCTTTTATGGATTTGATGAACCGAGTTTTCAGGCCTTACTTGGATTCGTTCGTGATAGTCTTCATTGGTGATATTTTTATATATTCCCACAGCCGGGAGGAGCACGAACAACATCTTAGAGTGGTTCTTCAGACTTTGAGGGACAGTCAGTTGTACGCCAAGTTTTCAAAGTGTGAGTTCTTGTTGAGTTCATGTTGTATCAGCAGAGGGTATCCAGGTTGATCCGAAGAAGATTAAGGCAGTCAAGAACTGGCCTAGACCAACATCAGCTACAGAGATTCGGAGTTTCTTGGGATTGGCAGGCTACTATCATCGATTCGTAGAGGGGTTTTCATCTATCGCAGCCCCGATGACCAGGTTGACCCAGAAGGGTGCCCAGTTCAGATGGTCGGATGAGTGTGAGGCGAGCTTTCAGAAGCTCAAGACAGGTTTGACTACGGCACCGGTGTTGGTTTTGCCCACAGGTTCAGGGCCATATACCGTTTATTGTGATGCATCTCGTATTGGACTAAGTGCGGTATTGATGCAGGATAGCAAGGTCATTGCCTATGCTTCGCGGCAGTTGAAGATTCATGAGAAGAACTATCCGGTTCATGATTTGTAGTTAGCAGCCATTGTCCACGCGTTGAAGATTTGGAGGCATTATCTGTATGGCATGGCATGTGAGGTGTTCACGGATCACAAAAGTCTTCAGTATTTGTTCAAGCAAAAGGAGTTAAATTTGAGGCAGAGGAGGCGGTTGGAGTTGTTGAAGGATTATGATATCACCATCTTATATCATTCGGGAAAGGCCAATGTGGTGGCCGATGCTTTGAGTAAAAAGTCAGCGCATTTCATTCCTGTGGCAGTCTCCTATTCTTCCGAGAGGTTAGCTGGGATCTATATCCGGGAGATTGTTCGCCTTCATGGTGTGCCCGTGTCTATCATTTTGGACCGAAGTACGCAATTTACCTCGCATTTCTAGAGAGCAGTTCAGCGAGAGTTGGGCACACGGGTTGAGTTGAGCACAACGTTTCATCCTCAGACAGACGGGCAGTCCGGGCGGACCATTCAGATTTTGGAGGATATGCTCCGAGCTTGTGTCATTGACTTTGGAGGCGCGTGGGATTAGTATTTGCCTTTAACAGAGTTTGCCTACAACAACAGCTACCAGTTTAGTATCCAGATGGCTCCTTATGAGGCCTTGTATGGTAGGCGGTGTCGGTCGCCGGCTGGATGGTTTGAGCCGGGAGAGGCTCGGTTGTTGGGTACGGATCTGGTTTAGGATGCCTTGGACAAGGTCAGGATCATTCAGGATAGGCTTCGTACGGCTCAGTCAACCAAAAGAGTAATGCCGACCGTAAGGTTCGTGATTTGGCATTTATGGTCGGTGAGCGGGTATTGCTTCGAGTGTCGCCTATGAAGGGCGTGATGAGATTTGGGAAGAAGGGCAAGCTTAGCCCTAGGTTCATTAACCCGTCGGAGATTCTTGATCGAGTGGGAGAGGTGGCTTATAGACTTGCATTGCCACCGAGCTTATCAACCATACATCCAGTGTCTCATGTGTCCATGCTTCGGAAGTATCCCGGCGATCCATCCCACGTGTTAGATTCCAGCACTGTCTAGTTGGACAAGGGCTTGTCTTATGAGGAGGAGCCGGTAGCTATTCTAGACCGGCAGGTTCGTCAGTTGAGATCGAAGAGTTTTCCTTCTGTTCGTGTTCAATGGAGAGATCAGCCTCCTGAGCCATCGACCTAGAAGTCCGAGTCTGATATGCGGAGCCGTTATCCCCATCTTTTCCCCGACTCAGGTACTTCCTTCTCCTGTTCGTTCGAGGACGAATGGTTGTTTTAGAGGTGGAGGATTTGATGACCCAAAAGGTCATCACTTGTTTTTATATTAAATTCTGCGTTTTGAGGCCTCAAAACCCTCTTTTAGCATCACCTCGATTTGCGTGCTCAGTCTGAGCGCGGTAGCCGGAAAGCCTATATGTGAAAATCTGTGAAAAATGATAAATTTTGACTATAAAATGAATTAATTTGACTTCGGTCAACGTTTTGGGTAAACAGACCCGGACTCGTGATTTAACGGTCCCGGTGGGTCCGTAGGAAAATATAGGACTTGGGCGTGTGCCCGGAATCGAATATGTTGGTATCGGGCCCGTATTTTTGTTCCGGCGCCCGGTACAAGTCCTATATTTGATTAATGCTGCACTGTGGGCCGGGCCTGGCCCGGGACCGGACCGGGACCGCGGTTCAAATGGGCTAAACGGGCCTGGTGGGCCGGTCCCAAATGGTGCACAAGGCCCGTGGCGGGACGGTCCTATTCAAGGAGCCCACGAGCCCGGGACCGCTAAGCCCGGACCGGCAGACGGGCCTGGGCCGGTTCAACCGGGCCCAACGGGCCTAACGGGCTCCAACATCTATTTTTAAAAAAAAAAAATTCAAAAAAAAAGACCAACGGTCAGATTTTTAAAATCTAGCCGTTGGCCTTCAAAATTTATCCGTTGGCCACTTCAAAAAATAGCCATTTGGCCCCCAAACTTTGTTTTAACCCCAAACTTTATATAATTACACTTTTTCCCAATTCTCAACTATAAATAACCCCTCATTCTTTCATTTTTACTCACCAATTCATCAATCTCTCTCAATATCTCTCAATCTATACCTAATTTCTCTTCTATAATTGCTTATTTTATTATTGCAATTTTGTGAAAAATTGTGAAGTTGTTTAATTGAAGTATTCAAGTCTTCAACGATTTTCAATTTTCAAGAAGTTGTTCGGCAATTCGGTAAACTCGTTCCAACTCTTAAGTTTTAAGAATATATTTTTGTGTGTTTTAGTTTGCATAATTGTAATTAATATGGCATTTTCTTTCAAAAAAATATTTGGTGGTAAGGGAAAAGCTAAAATTGGTGAAAGTAGTCGCCAACCTACTACCCTTCCCCCGGCTCCCCGACCCAGACCTGTTACCCGTCCTGCTGCTGCTATTATTCTTGATAGTGATAACCCTTGTTTTCAATTTTCCGATAGTGAATTTTGCCATAATGTTGCACCAGGTGAACAATTAAATGAAGAAGTTATGAATGCTCTTTATCCTAATCAAACTATCTTAGAAAATGATGAGGAAAATGAGGATGTAGATGAAACCCAACCGGATTTAGATGATACACCTACTAGTCCTGTTAATAACCCAACTGATGCCCCGCCCGACCCACCTGTAGAAACCCCTACTTTTAATAGACAACCTTCTAAACACCTAGAAACATCAATAGTTTGGAATTTTTTTACTCAAGTAAGAGAACAAAATAAGGCTAAGTGTAAAACTTGTGGGATACAATGTAGATTATGGTGTAACTTGTACTTTGGCACATCTTCTTTAGTTTTTTTTTTCTTTTAATGGTGGTATTAGCACCTTGTTGTGCTCATTCCATTGGGGGAGAAGAAGACTAAGAAAAATATGCCATTTTTGGTAATAAAAATTATAAGACATTCCCTTGAATATCTCTTTGCAATATTTTTTTGTCTTTAACTTGCAATACTTTATAAGCTATAATATATATACATAACACACTATATATACTACAAGAAATTATATTTGAAAATATATATACATAACATACTATATATATATATATATATATATATATACTAACATACTACAAAACATTACAAGAAATTATATTTGGAAATATATATACATAACATACAATATATAGTATAATATACTATATATACTATATACTATATATATAGATATATACACTAACATACTATATATACTACAAAACATTACAAGATTTTTCAAAAGGAGGGCCCCACCCCCAATGACCATTGCCAACGGTCATATTGCACAAATAGCCTATTTTTTTATTTTTTTTTCTTTTTTAATTTGCAAAACTAACCTTCTCTAAAACTATAAATACCCCCCTCCCTCTTCTTCATTTCAATACTCAATACTCATTTCTCAATCTAAATTTCTCTCAATCTCTCAATCTCCAATTTTCAAGGCTTCAAGTCTCAATCTCAAATTTCAAGTTAAATCATGCCTCTTTCGGAAAGAGTGCGCTTAATTGTTTCGCAACACTTTGAAGTGCTTGAAGAAAATGAAGAAGGCCAAATATTAAAGTGCAAGAACTGTGGAAGAGTCTTAAATTTTCGTTCAGGGTGTACAACAGGCATTTTAAGGAGGCATATAAAGTATTGTCTTGAGCGTATTTATCCGAAAATTCGTCTTTGAGATTTTTCGATAATTTGTGTTATTTTAAAATTATTAGACGTATTTATGCTTAATGTTTTACTTTGTTATTAATTTATTATGCATGATAATTTAGTTTTATTATTGTTTTGTTATTTTACTTTTTCTTCAAGTCTACTTTACTAATTAGATTTTCTATATTATATATACTACATATATTTATATAGCCATGTATAAGAGCAATTTATATTAGTATATACATATATGGTTTACAAGAAATTGCCTTAAACAAAAAAAATTAAAAAAAAATAGCCCG
>NW_017677010.1:9105-24839 GCF_001879085.1 Nicotiana attenuata
TAATACCCCTCATTCTTTCAATTTTACTCTACCAATTCATCAATCTCTCTCAATCTCTCTCAATCTATATCTAATTTCTCTTCTATAATTGCTTATTTTATTATTGCAATTTCGTGAAAAATTGTGAAGTTGGTGAATTGAAGTATTCAAGTCTTCAACGATTTTCAATTTTCAAGAAGTTGTTCGGCAATTCGGTAAACTCGTTCCAACTCTTAAGTTTTAAGAATATATTTTTGTGTGTTTTAGTTTGCATAATTGTAATTAATATGGCATTTTCTTTGGAAAAAAATGTTTGGTGGTAAGGGAAAAGCTAAAATTGGTGAAAGTAGTCGCCAACCTACTACCCTTCCCCCGGCTCCCCGACCCAGACCTGTTACCCATCCTGCTGCTCCTATTATTCTTGATAGTAATAACCCTTGTTTTCAATTTTCCGATAGTGAATTTTGCCATAATGTTGCACCAGGTGAACAATTAAATGAAGAAGTTATGAATGCTCTTTATCCTAATCAAACTATCTTAGAAAATGATGAGGAAAATGAGGATGTAGATGAAACCCAACCGGATTTAGATGATACACCTACTAGTCCTGTTAATAACCCAACTGATGCCCCGCCCGACCCACCTGTAGAAACCCCTACTTTTAATAGACAACCTTCTAAACGCCTAGAAACATCAATAGTTTGGAGTTTTTTACTCAAGTAAGAGAACAAAATAAGGCTAAGTGTAAAACTTGTGGGAAATTGCTGGCGCATAAATATACTGGAGAACGTAGCGGTACGGGTAGTTTGGCTAGGCACATACAAAAACACCCTAGAGATAAAGTTAAATATTTACAAATGAAAGCGCAGCAAGAGGGGACAAGTGTAGATACTGCGGTTAACCCTAGTACAGGTTCAAATCTAGTTCAACCAGGAATTAACACTGTGACCGATGGTGTTTTATATTACGATCCTAATAAAGATCGTGAAGAATTAGCAAAGATGGTTACCGTTATGTGCTTACCCTATACTTTTCCTTCTAACCCTAATTTTGTGCATTATATTAGAAAAATTTTAATCCTACTTATAAAGGTTGGCCTCGCGCAAAAGTTAAGAGCGATATTTATAAATATAAACATGAATATGAACAATATTTAGGGTATTTATTTACTCATATAAATAAAAAAAAGCCCGTTAGGCCCGTATGGGCCCGCGAGCCCGGCCCATTTAGCCCAGGACCATGTGGGCTTAGGCCCGTCATGGGCTGGTTCCACCTGTTGAGCCCATGAAGCCCGGGACCGCCAGAGCCCGGGACCGCTAAGCCCCGGCCCATTTAGCCCATTTAGGCCCGGGCCCGGCCCAGAATACAGCCTTAAAAGATAATTCTGCGAAGTTTGGTAAGAAACGGAATCCGTTTGACGGGATTCGGACCTTAAATGCAAATTTGATGTTTTAACAAGTTTTGAAATATTTCATTGATTTTGAGGTTTAATTCGTTGTTTAAGGGGTTAATTTGGCGATTTGATCGCACGGATAAGTTCATATGATGTTTTCGAGTTAGTACATATGTTTGGTTTGGAGCCCCGAGGGCTCAGGTGTGTTTCGGAAGGTTTTAGACTCTTAAAAAGTTGCAGGTTTTCAGTTGCTGGTATTCTGGTATTTTCTTCTTCGCGTTCGCGGGAGGACCCTCGCGAACGCGATGAGTTAATTGTGCTGAAGGAAAATTCCTTCAACGAGAACGCGAGACACAGGTCGCGAATGCGAAGCTTTGGGGGGTCTACCCTTCGCGACCGCGGGCCTGGTATCGCGAACGCGAAGGCTTGTGGCCTGGTCAGGGGGAAGGAAAATTATACCTATGCGAACGCAACCTCTTGGGCGCGAACGCGAAGGCTCGAGGAGTTACTTCTCCGCGAACGCGAGCCATTTTCCGCGAACGCGAAGGTCTGTCAGACCCAACTCATCGCGAACGCGATGACCAAATCCGCCCAGTTATTTTAAAAGTCCAAAAACAGAATGCCTTACAGGATTTAACCCATTTTTCACAAACTTCTTCTTCTCCACACCTCTTGGGCGATTTTTGAAGAACTTCATCACCATAACCTCTTGGGTAAGAAATCTTTGACTTGTTTTCTTCCATTTTTATCAACACCCACTAGATTTCTAGGCCTAAAACATGTGATTAAGGGTAGAAAATTAGGGATTTGGGTAAAGTTAGGGCTTTTTGATTATTTGGGACTTTGACCTCATTTTGGGATCGGATTTCAAAATAAATTATATATTCGGGCTCGTGGGTGAATGGGTGATCGGTCCGAACCTCGTGTTTTGACCAAGCGGGCCCGGGGTCAATTCTTGACTTTTTGGGAAGAATGATTGGAAAGCTATAATTAGGCATTGGAATTGGATTGTTTAGCATTTATTGATGTTATTAAGTCGATTACGTCTAGATACAATTGATTTGGAGCCGAGTTCGAAAGCAAAGGCGGTGTTTGAGGCTTGAGTTGGCCGTGGAAGTTCGAAGTAAGTGTTTGGTCTAACCTTAGCTTGAGGGATTAGGAGTTGTGTCCTATTTGCTATTTGTTTCTTGTTGAGTACGACATATAGTCATGGTGACGAGTATCTATACGTTGGTGTCGAGCATGACCGTGAGTCCTATATTTTGATTTCCATGATTTCGTTGTATTATTCATGCCTTGGTGAAGGTTTCTATTGTTATGTAAAGTTTGTGGAAAAGAATTGTGACCTATGAACATTGAGGAGCGTTGGCTCAAGTTGTATAACGAATTGTGAAAGTATAAGTGATAATTGAACCTCTAGAGCATTGGCTCGAGTTATGAAGTGAATTGCGAAGTAAAAGTGAGAAAGAGGAGAGATCATTATGTTGCCCCTTTCCGGGCTATTGTTGAGTTGTGGTTCCCTTGCATTGTGTTCTTAATTGACATTACGGATGCTTAGGTTGATGATTCTTTGTGTTGGGTAAGAATTTTGGTTATAGCTGAGGTAGTTAGATGTTGGAACAAGTTTGGTTATAGTTGAGGTAGTTAGATGTTGGAACAAGTTTGGTTATAGCTGAGGTAGTTAGATGTTGGAACAAGTTTGGTTATATCTGAGGTAGTTAGATGTTGGAACAAGTTTGGTTACAGCTGAGGTAGTTAGATGTTGGAACAAGTTTGGTTACAGCTGTTTCTCCCTCGCCGGGACGTAATTACTTATGCTGTCGAATCCCTTGCCGGGATAGTGTAGACCTTATTGATCCCTTGTCGGGACTCTCGTTATGATTGTCAATATTATATGTGGATCGGGTTGCACGCCGCAACAATATTAGATGTGGGTCGGGTTGCACGACGCAATAATATTATATGTGGATCGAGTTGCACGCCGCAACAATATTATATATGGATCGGGTTGCACGCCGCAACAATATTACATGTGGATCGGGTTGCACGCCGCAACAATATTACATGTGGATCGGGTTGCACGCCGCAACAATATTATATGTGGATCGGGTTGCACGCCGCAACAATATTATATGTGGATCGGGTTGCACGCCGCAACAATATTTGATACAAGCGTGTTTAGTTTGGATATTACGTTCTTTTGTTTTGTTGTGAATTCTAAGCTGCCCTTAGACTGTTACTCTGGATTTACTGTTAATACCTGTATACCCCCGCAACATGTTTTCCCCCCCCCCCCCCACCTTTACTTGCTTATTCCTGCTTTATTTTCCGCTGTATATTATATTACTACACACGTTTATTCGGTATTCTGGTCCTAGCCTCGTCACTACTTCGCCGAGGTTAGGCTAGGCACTTACCAGCACATGGGGTCGGTTGTGCTGATACTACACTCTGCACTCTTTTGTTTAGACCCCAGTGTTGTAGACTTCGGACCGCAGTGAGATTGCTGATTCTTGTTCATCGGGCGACCCGAGGTAGTCCTGCAGGCGTTCGTAGGCCTTGGCGTCTCCTTCCATCTACAATTCCTGTTTCTTTCATGCATTTCCAGAGACAGTGTTGTATTTATTTCTTTCAGACCTTTATTTGTAGTGTTCTTAGATCGTCTGTGAAACCGTGATACCAGTTCTGGGTAGTCAAGATTCAAACAGTTGTATTGGATTCATGTTCTGATAGCTTATTGCTTTTTCTTCCGCTTATGTTAAATTCCGCTGGTTAAATGTTATTACTTCGCAATTGTTAATGATTATAAAATGAGTAAAAAGGTAAATTGTGCAAATAATTAGCTTGTCTAGCTCGTGTTAGTAGGCGCCATCACGACTCCCGAGGGTGGGAAATCCGGGTCGTGACATGTTGTTATTCCGCAATTATTAGGCTTACCTAATCCTTAAGACTAGGTGCCATCACGATACCCAAACGGAGGGAAAGTTTGGTCATGACAAGGTGGTATCAGAGCTCTAGGTTCATAGGTACTACGAGTCATAAGCGAGTTTAGTACAATCTTGCAGATCGGTACAGAGACGTCTGTACTTATCTTCGAGAGGCTACGGAACTATTAGGACAATCTCACTTCTTTCATCCCTATCGTGCGAGCTTATTGATCTCAGAGTTTGAAATTTTATCATTCCATGCTCTCACCGACGGTGAGGACATGAGCTGCAGTTATCGACGGCGCTGCTCCCGGAGCAGGTGTCGCTAGAGGTAGAGGTAGAGCCGACAAAGAGTAAGTGCCGCAGTTAGACCACATTCCAGAGCAGTGAGTTCACGTTGGTCAGGTTCTAGGTGTCAGGGCGACACAGTCTGTGGTCCCAGTTCAGCTCATAGTTAGGGCAGCAACATTTGAGGAAGGGCAATTTAGATTTGCAAGGTTCAAGGACAATGACCCTCCTACATTCAGTGGTTGGTCTTCAGAAAGCGCACGGGGTTTATTGAGGAGTGCCATCGCATTCTCCGTACTATGGGTATTGTTGAGACGAGTGGGGTTGTTATTACTACGTTCCAGCTTGAGGGAGCGACTTATTAGTGGTGGCGGGCATATGAGTTGGGTAGCCGGCCGATGCAGCTTCACTTATATGGGTTCAGTTTTCAGAGATGATTTGAGAGAGTTTGTACCTCAGTCACTTTGGGATGCATGACGCGTGGAGTTTGAACAGTCGCGTCAGGGCACCATGTCAGTATTAGATTATGCCGTCAGATTCAGCGATTTGGCCAGACATGCACCTACCTTGGTCGCTACAGTTAGAGAGCGAGTCCGTGGATTCATTGAGGGGCTCAGCCATGATATTCGGTTCAGCATGGCTTGAGAGTTGGAGTCAGATGTTTCGTTTCAGTAGGTGGTAGGGATCGCTCGCCGGTTAGAGGGCATGTGGGACCAGGAGCGAGAGGACAGACGAGATCAGGAGAGAGAGAGAGAGAGAGTACAGGGAGGCGAGGAGGCCTCGTAGACCGGAGAGATCTGCTGGCCCTTATTCTGGAGGCAGGGTGCGACATGGTGGAGGTTTCATGGGTCAGCCAGTTCAGTTTGCGCTTCAGGCTTCACACAGTGATTCAGGTGTTCGTGGGTCTCAGTGTACCCGTACCGCACAGTTCCCACAACCACATCAGTAGAGGGGTTGCTTTGAGTGTGGAGATACTAGCCACATGGTGAGAGATTTCCTTAGATTTCGGGCAGATGTGTCACAGCGAGGTATTCAGGTGAATAGAGGGCGCCCAAGAGGGGGAGGCCCGGCCCGTTGATGTGTTTCATATAGTAGGCTTAAGGCCGTTGTGCCAGATGATGTCATTCAGGTATGATTTTGATTTATTATAGAGGAGCACCATTAGTAGTTCATTACAGTTCTGCTTATCGGGGTGAGTTCCCCTAATTGTCGCTCCACTTATGGGTGTGTTTCATGATTTGCACTATGTTTATGTGTAACCTTGTTGGAAGGTTCTATGAGTGATAGCCGTGTCTATCGTCTGTTTTTGTATCGAGAGTTATGAGACTAGTAGTAAATTTCTGTTGTCCTTCTCGGTAGGCTTGATGTGATTTATGACTATTTTTGGCCACGAGTCGTGACGTTTATGCTCCATCAGTGTGGGAGCCAGCACTTGTTGTAAATTGTGATGGATTTGACCTAGTGAGAGTTTCCAGCTGATTTGATGTGTACCATACTTGAGATTCAGAGTTGAGGGCAAGACCCTCGTTATTTCATGTGATTTGATGTGGTGAGACCGGGCTGTGTACCGCAGTGGGAGTTATATCAGTATGAGATCCTTGTGATTCTTTTATATTCTTTAATTCTTTCTTGTTAGATTATTTTGTAAATTAGTTTTGATAGAAAAAAATTTGTGCTTGAAGGACTTGTTTGATAGTTCCTTTATGTGTTACCCTTTTCATATTCAGTCATTTTTGTTCTGTGCTTCTGGAGTTTTAGCTTGTGGGGTGTGTGCCCGTTGGTATTAGTTGTGCTTTGGCGATTCGAGTGTTAGTTATGTGGTTTTTCGTGGTTATTGTATCATCGTCAGTGTTGTGGAGGTTTGAAACGGGTTCCTATCGAATATGATGCTTATGGCCGGTGCAGGATTTGATTTCGGGCAAGTATTGTGATCATGAATGTTATTATAGGCCTATGTGTGGTGTGTATGTTGTGTGGTTGTACTCTGTGGGGGTAGGCATAAGTGGTTGCAGCTAGTTGAAGCTGATACCGGATATGGATTTAAAATCGGGTCTCTTGGGAATGAAGGGGAGATGGGATTTTGGCTCTAAGGCTTATTGGTATTGCTAGAAAGGCTAAATTTCAGTCGAGATGGTGTCGTCAGATTTATGTGGATTGGGGTGACGTGGGATCACCCGCGGGTGTATGCTGGAAGTGTGCATTCAATGATTTGAGGACTTCGAGGCGAATCTTGGCACGTTCGAGGACGAACGTTGGTTTTAAAAGGGGGAGGATGTAAGGACCCGACCGATCGTTTTGAGAATTTAAGCTCCATTCAGCGGCGTAAGGTCTAGAACAGCTTCATAATATGAGTATCGACTTGCGTGCATGGTTGAATTCAGTTAACGGATGATTTAGAGTCAAATTGGAAGAAGGAATCTAGTTTTGGGAGTTTAAGCGGTGAAAATTTGATCGAAATTGGACTTTTAAGTAAACGGCCCCGGAATGGGTTGTGGGTGGTCTCAACAGCTTCGTATGGTGATTTTGGACTTAGGCATGCATCCGGATTCAGATTTGGAGGTCGGTAGGGTAATTTGAGGCGTTTCGGCGGAAGTTGGAAAAGTTGAAGTTTGGAAAATGGAGAAGTTTGACCCATAGTTGACTTTTAAGATATCGGGATCGGAATGCGATTTCGAGAGTTGGAACAGCTCTGTTATGTCATTTTGGACTTGTCTGCGAAATTTGGCATCATTCCGGATTGATTTGATAGGTTTCGGCTCGAGTTTTAGAAGTTGGAAGGTTTGAAAGTTCCTAAGTTCGATTCATGGTGTTATTCATTGTTTCGGCGTTGTTTGATGTGATTTGAGACCTCGAGCGAGTCCGTGTTAGGTTATATCTAAGTTCGATTCATGGTGTTATTCATTGTTTCGGCGTTGTTTGATGTGATTTGAGACCTCGAGCGAGTCCGTGTTAGGTTATATGACTTGTTTGTGTGTATAGACTGGGTCTCGGGGGCCTCAGGTGTGTTCCGGGTGGGCTACGGACCTTTTTCCCTTGTTTTTGAACTGCTGTTTCTGGTATCTGATATCCTTCTTCGCGTTCGTGAAGCCCCTTCCGCATTCGCGAAGTGTCTCTGCTGGTCGCCTCATTTTCCTTCTTCGCGTTCGCGAAGCTCTGTCTCTTCATTCATCGCGTTCGCGTAGTTATGCCATCCCACCCTTAGCGTTCGCGTACTAGTTCACGCATTCGCGAAGAGCAGTCTTTGGGCCATCAGACTTTCCTTCTTCGCGTTCGAGGACGTCTTGTCGCGTTCGCGTTGAGTAACCTGGGAAGCCTTCATTCTCTTCTTCGCGAACGCGATACTCCCTCCGCGTTCGCGATGCACAAAAGCCTGGGCGGACAGAATATAATTCCAAATCGAGGGTTACACTATTTTCACCATAACTTGACTTGTGGAGCTCGGTTTTGAGCGATTCTTTGAGGGGTTTTCACACAAATCGATTGGGTAAGTGTTCTTCACTAAGACTTAAATATATTACATGAATTAGTCTTTGTTTTTATCAATTAAATTGTGTTTTTAGTTAGGGAAAATGTTGGGTTTTGAAGAAACTTTTCAAAATGAAATTTCATGATTTGAGGGATGAAATGGTATCGGAATTTGGTAATTTTTGTATGGTTGAACTCATATTGGAATGGGTATTCGGATTTTGTAGAATTTGTTGGGTTCCGAGGTGCGGGCCAGGGGGTCGACTTTTGGACCGATTTTTAGATTTTTGTTAAAGATTGAAACTTTAGGATCCGGAATAGTTTCTTATGTGTTTTATTTGTGCTTTGAAGTTAATTTGGTTAGATTTGAGACGTCCGGAGATCTTTTCACCCGAGAAGTGCATTCTTGAGTATCGGTGTGTCGTCTTTGAGGCAAGTATCTTTCCTAACCTTGTGTGGGGGACTTCCCCTTAGGATTTGAGTCTTCTATGTTGATTGTAGTTCGTGTACGCGAGGTGACTAGTGCGTGCGCGGATTTATTTGTGGAAAAAATTGGCCTTTTTGGGTTCTTAGGTCTTTATATTCACTCGTAGGAATGTGTTCTTGACATGACTGAGTTTCCTATTTATTTGTTTCACCTCCACATGCTTAATTGGGATTAATTGCTTCATGATTCACTCTTATTGCCTAATTGACTCCTAATTGATTTAACTGAAGAATTTCGCCTCTCCTATTTTCATGCTATCTCTTCATAGTTGCTTATCTTATTTGAGAATTATTATTACCCCTCCTGAAACTGTTTAGTCTTAAGTGAAGCTAAGATCATCTTCTTTGGTAGATATCCTCGAAATTGTCCAATCTTAAAAAGAAGTTAGATAACCTATGTCCTTGTTGACTTGCCCTTATTTGGGACTATTTGACTCGTGTTGATTTCCTCGTTATTGACTTGTATATTGTGGGATCGTCACTATATATTAGTGTTCCTGCTGTTGAACTGTTCCCTTTATGCCCGCATTCTCTTCTGTGGTTACGCCTTGTGAGTTGATTCTGCCGTTTCCTTGCGATTTTCAGTCCTTAAGTTGATTTACTTGTCTTACCTTGTATTATTGTCATTTGTTGTTGTTCTATGTATTGTGGTGATGTACGAGCTTTCTGTTATGTTGTGACTGTGGTTTCTGTTGGTTGCGCTACATGTTTACTTTGGGACTACGGATCGGTGTTCCGGGAGATCCCCCTGCATATTTAGTTTTGGGACTACGGGACTGCACCCGGGAGATCCCCCTGCATATTTACTTTGGGACTACGGAACGGTATTCCGGGAGATCCCCCTGCACATTTATGAATTGGACTGCGGAATGGTATCCCGGGAGATCCTCTGTACATTTACGTTTGGGACTACGGGACGGTATCCTGGGAGATCCCCTGTTATTATCACTGTGTTCTGAGTTGTTGTTTTCATTGATTATATCCCTGTGTAAACAGTATATGTGCTGTCCGTTCTTGTCCTTATGCTTACTAGCTGGTATGAACTATGTTAGGACAATTGCACAAGCATAAACGTGGCTAAGCACCCTTATCGGATAGGAGCCTCCTTAAGATTTCTGAGTATAGATGCACACTCTTGTTTATTTTCCTTCCAAGTGAGAATGACTCTTTTGGGCACGTGAGTTGTCAGTATGATTATGAGGTGTGATGAGGGCACAGGATGCCAAGTGTTAGGATTCAGGTACTGAGACCCGTATTGTACGATTATGAGATGAGGTTTCACAGGGTGACTTATTTTCGAAGGTTATCTATCTGAAAAGATTATATTCGAAAAGCCTTTATTTTGAAAGAATTCTTTTTAAAAAGAACACTTATTTGGATGAAGTATATTTCGAAATATTTTTTTTTATCAGCTGAAAGATTTGACTAATTGATTGAAGTTATTGGCTATGACCTAATGTGAAAGCTGCCGTAGTTGCTGAGTTATAACTTGTCCTTACTGTATTTGTGATTTCGAATTTGGGTTGTATTTCTTGTTCAGTTATTATGAGCTTTATTATGGTTTTCCACTGTTACTTGCTGTTTCCTTTCCTTATTGTAGTTACTGCATTGTTAGCAATACAGCTTATTTTTCATATAGATATCGTGTTCGGTTGTTTCTATACTTATACTTTTTCTGCTTATCAGACCGGTGGGTGTCTTGACTGTTTCTCGTCACTACCCCACCGAGGTTAGTCTTGATACTTACTGGGCACCGCTGTGGTGTGCTCATACTACACTTCTGCACATTTTTTTTGTGTGCAGATCCAGGTATTGATCGTTAGTAGCTGAGCGGATTCTCACCGAAGAGACTCGAGGTAAACCTGCTATTGCGTTCGCAGGCTTCGGAGTCACCTTCCTATTTTATATTCACACTGTTATACTTATTTCCATACGGTTGTGTTTAGAAGTTGTAGCGAAACTCTTTAGAGCTTATGACTTGTACTACTGGGTTTTGGTAAGATGTTCATTGTATTAAGGATTCAATTCAGACGAATTTTAGATGTTATTGTGTATTGTTGTTATTCCGCAATTATTAGTCTTACCTATATAGTCCTTAAGACTAGGTGCCATTACGATACCCAAACGGAGGGAAAGTTGGGTCGTGACATTTAAATTAATTAATTGGCATAATCTCACGGAGTGTTAATTATTTATTTATTTCTTAGTGTAAAAATATAATTGTATTAGCAATAAGCAATTATTCTTTAGAGAAATATGTATAAAACCTGAGATTTTATTGTAATGATATATCAAGTGAATTCAACAATTTCCAACTCTTTTTAAATATAAACTTTTCAAAAGAAATTTATCTTAATTTATAATTTCAAACACACCTTTCATCAATTTGGTTCTCTCAAATAGTAGTCAAAATATTACAAGTTTGTAGCTTAGATTGTCCAATCTCTGTGTGACGATATCATAAACTATACTAGAATTTGACAGAGTACGAGCAGAAAATCCTATACACACAAGCTTCATCAGACCCGTTAAGCCCGGTTTGAAAAAATCGGTAACCGACCCGGATTGAAAATCGACCGATCACCTTTTTTCTCAACCCGACCCGGCCCACCCGTTAAACACTTTTAGTCGAATAATACGATACTAAATCATTCAACTTCAAATGATATATGCCTTTGCAGTTAGATTTTGAGGTTTTGGTATTAGTTTGTTTGCTTTTTAATTTATCAAGCACAGCATTTGCTAAACCTTAATTACGAGTTTGTCTAATATTTATATGTTGGAAAATCTATAGAGTATAGTCACTCCAAAAATAATAGTCGATCTTCGTGAGTTAATGTATAATATACATGATCAATGTATTCTTTTTGTTTATTGGATTAGTGGCTTGTTTACCCGTAAAACGGTACAGTTGAATTTGTAACGTGATTTATAGACACGTGAATTAAATTGATCCAAGAATGTAAAATAACTAAGAACGAAAACAAATTAATTAAGAAAATTTGAAAAAAAATACGAGGATGGTAGTGAAGTGAGCTTCTTCAGAATCAAGAACAAAAACATAGTATAGAGCAGAAAGAATGTTGATAAAACAAGAATAAGTTTATCCTTTTTTGCATATAGATACTTCGCCCCTACAATGAGTACAAATTTCTATATTTATAGTTAAATTCAAGTAGACAAGATCCCCGAATCAAGCTCCTCTTTAATACAAATAAAGACCCCTCTTAATGGCTGCATGACAGTCGAGTATAAATGATAAGATTCTTTATAACGGCCGCTCCTTGAATCCTGCCTTCTTCAACCAAAATCTTCCTTTAAACTTTCGTCCTCGGTTCCTGATGTTTGGTTATAATTATATATTTTTAGTTCATTACTTACCTTACATTTAAATGTTTTAATACTAAATTGTATTATATTTATGCTTAATTGATTATTTTATATGTAGGTATTTCGGGATGAAAATTATGAGCAAAGCAAATATTTTGAAAATATATTATATATATTTAATTTAATGATTGCATGCAATTGTAGACACAAGAATTAAAAAGTGAAGGTTTGGAGATTACCTGGCAGCACTCAAAAGCAACGAGCTTCAGAAGAAATCAGAATTGACAACGAAGCAAAGGCAGCAGGCGACGCGAGATTATCTCCTCGCGTTAAAGGCAGCGACGCCAGGGCTGCAGCGAGATGGAGCTCGCGTTTGAGCTCGCTAGGCGCGGTCTGTGGCGAGGCGACACGTGTTCCGGGTTTCAAATTTATTTTGTCGTCTTTTTTGTTATGGATTTGATTATTTCGTCTAGTCATTTTTCCTACACATATAAATAGTCATTAAATACCATCTTTAGGAGGGATTAGACCAGAGATTAGACCTAGAAGAGCACAGAGCCGCCATGGAGGCCGGAGTTCATCAGATTCTATCTTTCTTCCATCAAACTTAGTAATCTTTACTTTTTCTTGATGATTTGTTGTTTTGCTACCATGTCTATGTGGAGCTAAACTTCATGTTCTAGGGTTGTGGTTATCATGAATATTGAAGTTTATTAATTATATTATCGTTCGAGTTATCATCTTTGGTTGTTTCTCTAATTCTGTGCATAATTGCTTAATTGTTCGGCCAGCAGTTGAGTTCTATTTACTATCTATGCTATGCTTGGGAAAATTGTGTTTAGATTAGAGTAGAATTAGAGAGGGCTTATTTCTGAACCCGTGGCTCGGGAAAAGATTTCGCGGTTAGGATAGGAATATACCTAACAGTCTTGCTTAGTTGAATACCGTATTATATTTGTTCATGATAGATTCAAGATCATAGGAATATATGGTTGATATATTATGGATAGACGGATAGTATCGTGGGAACATGCTATTATATAAACGAACCGGTCAACTTGCAATCATAGATATAAGTTGGATTAACAGGTGTAATTACGAACTCAATAGGATTTTGATAAACCGATCACAACCCTGGAATCTATATCTCCCTTGGTTACGTGTTTAAATTTTCGCAATAGTAGTTTGGTTACATATACTTGCGTGTGTGTTTGGTCCCAACAGTTCCGGTGTCTTCATAACTCACACAACACCATTCACATGCTCGTAACCGGTGCCAACCTGACTCATATCCTACATATCTTTACTGTCACGAGCATCCATGTGTCATTCATTAATTTTACCCATACATGGCTATAATTATTTTTGGCGGATCAGCCAAATATATTAAAAGTTAATATATTTGCTTAACTAGTTACAGGAAATTACGCATGCTTAATTACTCCATGGGCATCTCTTCTTAGTTCTTTTCTCTTGTCAATAAAGTATCTTGCTTAGTCAAAATATCATTTTCGTCCATACAGAAAATTAAATCTGGCAGAATGGTTTGAAGAATTAATTAGATTAGGAATAACTCAAGTGAATATCTGAGTGGATCGCGAATAGGGTGCTCATATTAAGACTTATGGATCCATTAATTAACCCAACAAAAGCAAGCATTGACAGATACAGTTAGTTGCAATACAATAGCCATGTTTACTGTTAATTGAATCTTAGGTCTACCCCAATCCTAAATGCTAGATCAAGAAGTGGGAAATTTCAAGTTCAGACACTACTAGAAATTCGGAAAAAAACGACCACAAAAAGCGACCACTGTTGGTCGCTTATTGGCCAAAAAGTGACCAAAAAGCGACCAAACGTGCCTGGTCGATATTAAGCTGGTCCCTTTACCTTAGGGACCAAAGTTGGTCGCCAATTAGCGACCAACTTTGGTCTCTCAAGTCAAAGGACCAAATATTCCGGTAAAGACACTGGCGACCAACTTTGGTCGCTATATTATTTTAATATTATAAATTTTGCGACAAAAGTTGGTCTCATTTGTATAAATTTCGTTTTCTTTATTTATTATTAATTATAAAGTAGCGACCAACTTTGGTCTGTATATGAAATATTATATTTTAAAATCTGGAAAATGGCGACCAATGTTGGTCGCTATACTATAAATTTTTTAATTATTTTTTTTAAATAAGCGACCAAAGTTGGTCGCTAAATACATGAATTAATTTTTTTATTTATTAATAAGCGACCAACCCTGGTCGCCATATTTCCAGAAATTGTTATTTTTCTGGTAAATAGCGACCAATCTTGGTCGCTATTTCACAGAAAATTGTTTTTTTAATAGAAATGCGACCAAATAGCGACCAAAGTTGGTCGCTTTTCTTAGTATATTGCTGGCAGGAACTGCCTCTTTTGGCAGCTACACCACCTGCCAGCTTACCAAAATTCCTAAATAGGCAAATATGCCAACAACAGCAACGACAAGCAACAACAACAACAACAACAATTATAACGAACAAAGTATAAAGTTCTATAACTTTATACTTTAAGCTAATTAGCAAACTAATAAGTTAAATGTTATTACAGAACCATTCGAAAACCAATTGTATTTGTCTAGCATAAACTTATAAGTTCAAAGATTGTTCTCTACATCATTATCATCACCGTCTGATGAACTTTCTTCACCATGACGGTATCTAGAATGGGCTATTTGTCGATGATGGGAAGAATGACCACGGGGAGGACGGGGGGAATGAGCACCGGGAAGGCGAGCCTCTGACGATGACTCACGAGACCGGGGAATTGGAAAATTGCCAGAAGCTAGGAGAGTTTTGATATGCTCTTCCATGCCCTTGCACTGAGCTTGCATGCCAGAGTACTGCATATCTCTAAGCCTTTCTCTCTCCTTGGCGGCTTCTAGCTCGGATGTGAGCTTTGCCACAGTCTCCCGCACAGAGGAGAGGCTCTCCCCATCAAGTTGCTCGGCTTGGGAGGAAGTCCCTATTCCTTGCATTCCACACTTATAGTGATGGAATTTCTTATTAGGAAGCCCGTATACCTTCCCCCCTTTTGGACCGCCAGCAGCCTGCGTCCACATTCTCTCAGCATCCTCGTCCGATAGTTGGATTGGCGCGCCGGACTCATTAGGTGGCTGACTGCGTCTGAATTGCTCCACTTCAGCTGTGAAGCGACCCTATAAGAAAAGTAATATGTGAATTACTATTTCCAAATTTATATAAAAGTAAATCAAAATTCTTAATGAAAAGTGAAAACTTACATGTACAGTCGAGGCTCGGCCCTCGACCCACCTTTCTTGGTCCGTCTCTTTCTTCTTCTTCACAATATGAGTCTCCTTGAAGAGCTCATCTTGGTTCATCGGACGCCCCAACTTTTTTTCCTGAAAACTCATAAATTTTAGTTAATAAACAGAATACATATACTAAGAAAATTAAAGTAAATTAAGCAATTACGTACCATTCTTCGTTTTATCGTCCCTAGGCTGACCGCACCTCCAGTGTGCAAGGATCCTCCCTTCTCAGATGCCCGGGCTTTCTTTCCTTTTTCGCTCTTCTCTAAGAACTCTGCTGTAAGCCATTGCCTTTGCAAATCATCCATAAATCCTGAAACATCCAGCCAGGCTTCTGGTTCAACTGCCTAGCTTTGGAGAAACAATGGGACAACCGCTTTCGAGCTTTGAGATGGAAGTTTGCAGCCACTTCCGCGCTATAGCGGTGTTCCCATACACACTTGCTCTGTATTTCAAAAGTCAAGTATTATATGGAAATATCATATTTAGATGGAAATATCATAAAAGCTATATTCGATATATTATACTTAGCTTTTATTAGCTAATAATTATTCAAAAGTTA
>NW_017677010.1:24918-35925 GCF_001879085.1 Nicotiana attenuata
AAAAAACACATTAATATCTTAGTAAAACTGTAACTAAACAAAAAACGTTAAAATAACAATAACTCTTACCCATCCCCCTCAGGGACTATGATGATCCTGCCATATTCATCATAATGCACCTCCTCGTCATTAGCAGCATCATTGTCCGAAGCATGTACATCGGAGGCATGTGTGGAAGGTGTAGGGGGGTCAGAGCTAGTATCTCGCAGGCGAAGGCCTGCAATAGATGGAGTCCCAGATGAAGATGGCTGCGAGCCCTGGGACTGCGAGCCCTGTGAGTGCGACACAGCTGTATGGGCCGCAAGTGGATGAGACACAGATAGCTGTGACCCGAGTGGCTGTGACACGGATGGCTGTGATCCATGTGGATGCGACATGGATCGATGCGATCCATGAGCTGCTGATGGATGCGATCTATGTGGATGTGAGACAGGTGGACTGTATGTAGGTCGTACAGTCCTATGGCCCTGTGAAGAAAGAACAGGCGTCTGCACGAAGGTGTAGGGCTGGACATGCGCTGGCAGCTCAGAATAGCCCTGGGGTGGAGGTGCAGGCACAGGCATAGGCACAGGCATCTGTGAAGAGGCAGGAACGGATTGAGTAGTAGCTTCTACCCTCCTCTTTTGTTTCCTAGGCTTTTCTCTACCCCGAGAACCAGTAGGATCACTGTTACCTCGACCCTTGCCTGACATCTGCATGACATAATACAAAGTTAGATTGAAACATATAAAGAAACTAGCTATAACATGAGTTATTAAAGAACCAATTTTTTAAAGCTGATCAACGTATAGCTCCTCGTCCGAGAATTCTTCTTCCTCACTAGTTTGAGCTTTATCAGTTGATTCTTCTTCCTCGTTTTCTATAATTCTTACTTCATCCATATCAACGTCTTCCAATATGTGTTCAGGATGTTCCAAATCATTTTCTAAAACTTCGTCCACTATTTGGTGAACACTGGAGATATCGTTTTGATATGCAACATCTAACACATTCTCGACTTCTACCCTACCCACAGGCTTAGTTTTTATTACAACCCACCAATCAGCCTTATTCCCCGCAATGGATAAGGAGCATAATACACTTGCCTAACATTATGTGCAATTATGAAAGGATCATAGCGATCATACTCCCTCGTATGATTAACCTCAATTATGTTGTATTGATTGTGTACTCTTGTACCTCTTGCTGGATGTGGGTCAAACCACTTGCATCTAAAGAGTATCAATTTCTTATTTGGCCAACCTGTATATTCTAGTTCTATTATTTCTTTGAGCACACCATAATAATCAATATCTCAATCTTGGTTGCCATCACCACCTTGAACCCACACCCCACTGTTGTTGCTATTTTTATTTTTAGAGCAATCCTCTGTATGAAACTTATAACCATTCACAACGTACTTAGACATGGTTGTGATCTCAACCCCAGGTCCCCAAGATACATCTTTCAAAAATTGATTTACACCATTATTTGGATCATTTACCTACAAATCGTTAAATAAATTCATAAGTTAGCATAACTTCCAAACATTGTTTACCTACATAGTGTTAGAATATTTTAAGGAGAAACTTACAAATTGTTTGAACCACGTATCAAATCTCGTATATACAGCATCATGGCCAAATTGACCCACAAAGTGACTGTGACACATCAAATATTTTTAGTAGTTGCATTAAGATGTAATCACAGTAATTTTTAGATTTTGATAACTACTAAATCAATACTTACTTGAGATATGGTACAACTTCAGGACAATTTAGTAACACGTGAAGTGTAGCTGACTTGTACTCCATATCACTCAAACTTTTCTTTGTAACATCCTTAGAACATCGGCCTGGTTGATTGAATATGGACATAGGCGGATATAATGGATCATTCCTAAGGTCGACCGTGTGCCTGTTGGGCCTATTCCTAGCACATGCCACATTACTCTCAAAATAATAAGAACATAAATGGGCAGTTTCCTTTGCAAGATAAGCTTCGCATATATATCCTTCAATCTTATTCCTCTGCTTAACAAATTGTTTGCATTTGCCAATTGTCCTACATAATTTCAGGTTAGCGAAGAAAATTTGTTTAAATTAAAACAAAAAATTACATCAAACCTAAAATATTACCTCTCAAAGGGATACATCCATCTGCATTGAACATGCCCTCCAAGTCGTGCCTCGTGTACAAGGTGGATTGGAAGGTGTTCCATCACATCAAAAAACCCACATGGAAATATCTTTTCCATCTTAGTAGAAGTTACACGAATGCTTTGATCCATCCGTTGTAGATTTTCTTCCCTTAATGTGGAAGAACACAAGTCTTTGAAAATCAAACTAATCTCTGTGATGAGTTTCCAGATTCGTTCAGGCAAACCAGAAAATGCAATAGGCACTAAGGTCTCCATGAAAACATGACAATCATGACTTTTCAAATGGCTCAACTTCCCTACCTCCATATCAACTTTTTTCCCAAAATTCGACGCATAACCCTCAGGCATCTTCAACTTCGTTACCCAATCACAAATCTGCCGTCTTTCCTCCAAAGTGAATGTGTAACTTGCTTTGGGCTTGAACACCTTACCACTGTTTGCTGTCTGCAAGTATATTTCAGGCCGCCTGCAATATTCTTGTAAGTCCATTCTAGCCTTCGCATTATCCTTTGTCTTACGTTTAACATCCATCACTGTGTTGAACAAATTGTAAAAATAGTTCTTCTCAATATGCATGACATCAAGGTTGTGACGGAGAAGATTATCCTTCCAATACGGCAACTCCCAAAATTGTGACGACCCGGCCCGTCGTCACGTGAGTTACCGCCCCGTTTTCCCCATATTATGTTTCTCCATGCTTCATTATCGGTATTTGAGGTGATCGAGTTGAATTGGATTGGTTTTAGATGGAAATGAGACACTTAGTCTCTTTAAGGAAAGCTTGTTTTGGAAAAGTCAACCGGAAGTTGACTATTGAGTTAGAGGGCTCGGATGTGATTTCCGGTGATTCGGTTAACTTCGGGGGATGATTTGTGACTTAAGAGCGTGATCGGAAGTGATTTTGGAGGTCCGGTGTGGAATTAGGCTTGAATTGGCGAAGTTAGTATTTTGGCGAATTCCGGTTGGTGGGTGAGATTTTGATCCGGGGATCGGAATGGAATTCCGAGAGTTGCAGTAGTTCCGTTAGGTAATTTTGGATGTGTGTGCAAAATTTCATATGATTCAGAGGTGTTTTGGTTGGGTTTTTGATCGAATGTGAGTTTCGGAAGAATTTGAAGAACTTAGGCTTGAAATTGATGAGAAATGAGGATTTTTGTGTTGTTGGATGTGTTTTAAGATTTGGAACAAGTTTGAATTGGGTATTGGATCATGTCTGTGCTTTTGGTTGAGGTCCCGGGGGCCTCGGGGTGAGTTCGGATGGTTAAACGGGAGTTTTGGGAGTTTGCATATAGCTGAAGATCTGCTGCATCTGGTCTTCTCGCTTCTGCGGGTCTTGGACCGCAGAAGCGGAGGCGCTTAAGCGGGGGAGTCACCGCAGAAGCGGTCCATGGGTTAGTAAGGTAGATCCGCAGAAGCGGACCATTCTTCGCATCAGCGGGTCCGCAGAAGCGGACTGGCAGTCGCCGAAGCGGTGTTGACCTTGGGAGCGGAAATATAGCCGCAGAAGCGGTTTGGCATTTTTAAATGAATATCCGCAGAAGCGTGATTTTGGCCGCATAAGCGGTCCCGCATAAGCGGAAGCGGGACCGTAGAAGCGAAAAGTGGACTGGTTAGAAGGGTTTTATTGAATATTTCATCCGCGAGCTTGGGATATTTTCCTCCATTGTTGGGCGACCTTGAGAGCTTTTGGCGAGAATTTAAGGGAGTTTTGATTGGGAATCGATTGGAGGTAAGTCCCTTAGCCTAAATACATGAGATTATGATAAACTTAACATAGAAATTAGTGGAAATTCATCAAAAAAGGGGGTAAGTTAGGGCTTGAGAAATTATAAGTTAAAAATGGAATTTGGAAGGTCAAATGGACTCCGATTTTGATAAATTTGATATGCATGGACTCGTGGCGAGACGAGGAATCCGATGATGTGAATTTTATAATTTTTTCGAGAAGTGGGCCGGGGCTCGGGTTTTGCCAACTTCGTGATTTTCGATGTTTTTCGAGTCTTTTCGATTGGATTATATCCTCTTAGCCTATTGTAATGTATTCCTTGTGGTCTTGATCAGATTTGACGCGCGAGGAGGTCAATTCGAGAGGAAAAGGCATAGCGAGCTAGACTTTGGGCCGGCTTGAGGTGAGTAATAGGTGTAAATGATGAACTGAGGGTTTGAGACCCCGGAATTTCACATCGTACCGCTATATTGAGGCGAGGCACGCGCTCTATGACGAGTGAGGGGCTGTTGGTTATTGGGGATTGTGACTTGGTCCGTCCTGGTGATGTTTTACTATGTTTTTCTACTAGAACTTGTTAGAAATCATCGTTATTTGGATTTGACTGTTGTATTTGGGCTTCGTGCCGGTTATTTGGATCCTTCAGGGATTGATTTCACTGATTTGCATACTTTGCACATTGTTTAACCTCATTCCAAGGTTTTAAGTACTATTTTTGCAAACCCAGCCCCTTTTTCTAAATTTGAAAATTCAAATGATATTTTGGGCTGTGGATTACTGATTTAAAAGTGCCCGAGGGGCTTATTGTGATTTTCTGGATTTATGGATGGCTCGGGCTGCACGCCGCAGCAGTACTATGCGATATTGAGGCCGAGGGCCTGGTTGGTGCCACGAGATGGCTTATTTGCGCTTGGGCTGTAGGAGCCCCTCCGGAGTCTGTAGACACCCCCAGTGAGCGCCGTCAACGTAAAATATATGGTTGGCTCGGACTGCACGCCGCAGTGGGTACCTGAGTGTACCGGTATTTGCATTGCATCATTGCATCATTCCTTACCTGTTACCTGTCATGGTTCTTTCTGTAATACTACTTTATTGACTTGCCGGTCTCACTGTTAAAGGTTTGGTACTGCCGTTATAGTTGCCTTGTGTTTTTTTTATGATTTCTTATCTTCAGTTATTATTTATGCTTATTACTCACTGAGTCGGAGTACTCACTTTACTCCCTGCACCTTGTGTGCAGATTTAGGTGCATCGCAGTCTGAGGGGGGACCTGTCTAGCTGAGCAGCATTTCACCGGGAGCATCGAGGTAGCTGCATGGCGTTCGCAGCCTTGATCCTTCCCTCCTATCCCTATCTTTCATTATTCCGTTTCTTAGAAGTCTTGTTATAGGATGACACTCTGTATTAGAGGCTCGTGATCGTGACACCGGATCTGTTTTGGGTTATGTTCTAGTATTTTTTGTTGGTTTCAGTATACTACTCTGTGCTTATAGTAGTTTGATAAGATGGTTTTTGGTAATTTTTAGTATCTGTGTTCGAATTCCTGAATTATCATAAGTTGAGATTTGTTGTTGAATGGTCGGGCTTGCTTAACAATGTGTTGGGCGTCATCACGACCGGGGTTTGGGTCGTGACAAGTTGGTATAGAGCCTAGGTTACTTGGTCTCGCGAATCATGAGCCAGTTTAAGTAGAGCTCGCGGATCGTGGCGGAGACGTCTGTATTTATCCTCGAGAGGCTGCAGAACCTTTAGGAAAACTTCATATTCTTGAAATTCTTGTCGTGCGACTTTGTTGATCCGAGAACTAAACTTCTGTATTATTCTCTCGCAGATGGCGAGCACCCGTGCTACCGGACGTGGCGGAGCGCCACCTGTACCACCCACTAGAGGTCGTGGACGCGGTCGTGGTCGTGGTCGAGGCAGACCAGCGAGGGCAGTACCTGTAGATCCACCAGCTTGCCCCGGTTCAGGACCAGCCTCCAGCTGCAGATGCTCCAGCAGCACCTGTGCAGGCACCAGCAGTGCCTATTGTTGATTCCTGGCCTCCGGGAGGCTTTGGCTCAGATATTATCCGTTTGCACTGGCCTGGCTTAGGCAGTCTAGCCACTACTGCAGCAGCTACCTCACAGACCGGGGAGTTCATCAGGGATCTTGGAGTCAAGTGGAGTGGCTTTTACTACTTTCCAGTTCTCAGGGGCTGTATTTACATGGTGGGAGGATTTGGAGAGGCGTAGGCCTGTTGGTGCACGCGCCCTTACATGGCAGCAGTTCTCCACTCTCTTTCTGGAGAAGTACGTACCGCAGCTCGCAGGGAGAGCTGCGTCGTCAGTTTGAGTGGTTGACTCAGGGGGACATGTTTTGTGACTCAGTATGAGATGAGATTTTCACAGCTAGCTCGTCATGCTACTTGGATGATCCCGACAGATCGGGAGAGGATTAGGAGGTTCGTGGATGGCCTCAACTATTCGCTCCGTATTTTGATGACCAGAGAGAGGGTTTTGGGTGCCTCGTTCGAGGAGGTAGTTGATATTGCTCGGGATATTGAGACGGTTCGCCGTAGGGAGCGTGAGGAGAGGGAGGCCAAGAGGCCTCGAGGGACAGGCAGTTTCAGTGGCGCTCCGTCTAGGGGCCATCTCCAGCGTGGTAGAGGTCGTTCCTTCAGGCCTCCTCAGTCAGCTCGCCCAGAGTATAGTGGGGCTTCTTCAGGCCGTGGTCATCAGGGATTCGAGCAGGGCCAGCCTTCACTTAGTGCCCTCCCAGCGCAGAGCTCTTCTCATGCCTCTTCAGCCTAGGGTTCTTCTGCAGCGAGGGGTTCCCTTCAGTCCCCTTCTCCAGCACCAGGCAGTTGCTACGAGTGCGGTGATTTTGGCCATACGAAGAGGGAGTGTCCTCGACGTTGTGGTGGTCGGTTTCAGCAGAGGGATCAGCCCTCATCTTCTACTGCAGCTACTTCAGCACCCTCCCAGTCAGGTAGGGGTGGAAGCCAGGCAGCCAGGGGCCGTCCCAGGGGTGGAGACCGGTTTGGCGGTGGCCAGGCTCGATTCTATGCTCTCCCAGACAGGAGGGACGCCATTGCATCAGATGCTGTTATCACAGGTATTATCTCAGCCTGCCACAGGGATGCCTCTGTCTTATTTGATCTCGGGTCTACCTATTCTTATGTGTCCTCATATTTTGCTCATCACCTGGGTACGACCCGTGGGTGTCTTGCTTTACCTGTGCATGTATCTACCCGGTGGGTGATACTATTGTTGTAGGCCATGTGTATCGGTCTTGTCTAGTGACTATTGGGGGTCTGGAGACCCGAGTTGATTTGTTGCTGTTGAGCATGGTAGATTTTGATGTTATTCTGGGTATGGATTGGCTATCTCCGTGCCATGCTATTCTGGATTGTCATGCCAAGACAGTCACATTGGCCATACCGGGTGTTCCGAGGATTGAGTGGCGTGGCATGACCGACTATGTTCCTAGCAGGGTGATCTCTTTCCTAAAGGCCCAGCGGATGGTTGGGAAAGGTTGTCTATCGTATTTGGCTATTGTGAGAGATGTTGGAGCTGAGACTCCTAGTCTTGATTCTGTGCCCGTTGTGAGGGACTCCCAGATGTGTTTCCAGCAGACCTGCCGGGCATGCCGCCGGATAAGGACATTGATTTTGGTATTGATCTGGTGCCGGGCACTCAGCCCATTTCTATTCCTCCGTATCGCATGGCACCAGCAGAGTTGAAGGAACTAAAGGATCAGCTTCAGGAGCTCCTAGATAAGGGGTTCATTCTTCCGAGTGTGTCACCGTAGGGTGCACCGGTCTTGTTTGTGAAGAAAAAGGATAGCACAATGAGAATGTGCATTGACTACAGGCAATTGAACAAGGTGACAGTGAAGAACAAGTATCCCCTGCCCCGTATTCATGATTTGTTTGACCAGCTCCAGGGGGCAAGGGTATTCTCCAAGATTGACCTCTGCTCAGGCTATCACCAGCTAAAGATTAGGGATTCAGATATTATGAAGACTGCTTTCCGGACGAGATATGGGCACTATGAGTTTCTGGTTATGTCCTTTGGGTTGACTAATGCCCCGGCAGCATTCATGCACTTAATGAACAGTGTATTTCGGCCGTATCTGGATTCATTTGTGATTGTTTTTATTGATGACATCCTGGTGTACTCGCGTAGCCAAGAGGAGCACGCACAACATTTGAGAATGGTATCACAGAGATTGAGGGAGGAGAAGCTTTATGCAAAGTTCTCCAAGTGTGCGTTCTGGCTTGTTCTGTGGCTTTCCTGGGGCACGTGGTGTCCAGTGATGGTATTCAGGTTGATCCAAAGAAGATAGAGGCGGTACAGAGTTGGCCTAGACCGTCCTCAGCCACAGAGATTCGGAGTTTCCTCGGTTTGGCGGGTTATTATCGCCGGTTCGTCTAGGGTTTTTCATCTATTGCTTCGCCCTTGACCAAGTTGACGCAGAAGGGTGCACCATTTGTATGGTCGGACGAGTGCGAGGAGAGCTTTCAGAAGCTCAAGACAACTTTGACCACAGCTCCAGTGTTGGTTCTGCCATCAACTTCAGGTTCCTACACAGTGTATTATGATGCCTCGAGAGTTGGGATCGGATGTGTGTTGATGCAGGAGGGTAGAGTTATTGTATATGCTTCTCATCAGTTGAAGCCTCATGAGAAGAACTACCCTGTTCATGACTTAGAGTTGGCTGCTATAGTTCATGCTTTGAAGATTTGGAGGCACTACTTATATGGCGTATCCTGTGAGGTATATACGGATCATCGCAGCCTTCAGCATTTGTTCAAACAGAAGGATCTTAATTTGAGGCAGCGGAGGTGGCTTGAGTTACTCAAGGATTATGATATTACCATTTTGTATCACCCGGGGAAGGCCAATGTGGTGGCCGATGCTTTGAGCCGGAAGGCGGTCAGTATGGGTAGTTTGGCATACATTCCAGTTGGGGAGAGGCCCTTTACAGTTGATGTCCAGGCTTTGGCCAATCAGATGGTGAGGTTAGATATTTCGGAGCCTAGTCGGGTGTTGGCTTGTATGGTTTCTCGGTCTTCATTGTATGACCGCATTAGAGAGCGCCAGTATGATGACCCGCATTTGCTTGTCCTTAAGGACAGGGTCCAGCATGGTGATGCTAGAGATGTGTCTATTGGTGATGATGACGTGTTGAGGATGCAGGGCCGGATTTGCTTGCCCAATGTGGATGGGCTTTGGGAGCTGATATTAGAGGAGGCCCACAGCTCGCGGTATTCCATTCATCCGGGTTCCGCGAAGATGTATCAGGATTTGAGGCAGCACTACTGGTGGAGGACAATGAAGAAAGATATTGTGAGTTATGTAGCTCGGTGTCTCAACTGTCAGCAGGTCAAATATGAGCATCAGAGGCCCGGTGGTGTACTTCAGAGGATCGATATCCCAGAGTGGAAGTGGGAGAGGATTACTATGGATTTTGTGAGTGGTCTCCCTCGTACCTCGAGGAAGTATGATTCGATTTGGGTGATTGTGGATCGGCTGACCAAGTCCGTGCACTTCATTCCGGTGTGTACTACCTATTCTTTAGAGCGGCTGGCGGAGATTTTCATCCGGGAGATTGTTCGGTTGCATGGGGTCCCAGTTTCTATTATCTCGGATAGAGGTACTTAGTTCACTTCCCAGTTTTGGAGGACTTTTCAGCGGGAGTTGGGTACACAGGTAGAGTTGAGCACAGCATTTCATCCTCAGACGGACCGGCAGTCCGAGCGCACTATTCAGATGTCGGAGGACATGTTGCGTGCTTGCGTTATTGATTTTGGAGGTTCTTGGGCTGAGTTCTTGCCACTTGCAGAGTTTGCTTACAACAACAGTTATCAATCCAGTATCCCGGTAGCGCCGTATGAGGCCTTATATGGGAGGCGGTGTAGATCTCCGGTTGGTTGGTTTGAGCCCGGCGAGGCTAGACTATTGGGGACAGAGTTGGTCCAGCATGCCTTAGAGAAGGTGAAAGTGATCCAGGAGAGACTTCGCACAGCTTAGTCGCGTTAGAAGAGTTATGCGGACCGGAGGGTTCGAGATGTATCTTATATGGTGGGAGAGAAGGTCTTGTTGAAGGTTTCGCCCATGAAGGGCGTTATGAGGTTTGGGAAGAAAGGGAAGCTGAGTCCGCGGTTCATTGGGCCTTTTGAGGTACTTAGGAGGATTGGGGAGGTGGCCTATATGCTTGCTTTGCCACCCAGCTTGTCGGGGGTTCATCCGGTATTCCATGTTTCTATGCTTCGGAAGTATGTTGGGGACCCGTCTCATGTGTTACACTTCAGCACGGTTCAGTTGGATGATGACTTGACCTACGATGTGGAGCCAGTGGCTATTTTGGGTCGACAGGTTCGAAAGTTGAGATTAAAGGATATAGCTTCGGTGAAGGTGCAGTGGAGAGGTCGGCCCGTGGAGGAGGCTACCTGGGAGACCGAGCAGGAGATGCGGAGCAGATATCCTCACCTATTTGAGACTTCAGGTATGTTTCTTGACCCGCTCGAGGACGAGCGTTTGTTTTAGTTGGGGAGGATGTGACGACCCGACCCGTCGTCACGTGAGTTACCGCCCCGTTTTCCCCATATTATGTTTCTTCATGCTTCATTATCGGTATTTGAGGTGATCGAGTTGAATTGGATTGGTTTTAGATGGAAATGAGACACTTAGTCTCTTTAAGGAAAGCTTGTTTTGGAAAAGTCAACCGGAAGTTGACTATTGAGTTAGAGGGCTCGGATGTAATTTCCGGTGATTCGGTTAGCTTCGGGGGATGATTTGTGACTTAAGACGTGATCGGAAGTGATTTTGGAGGTCCGGTGTGGAATTAGGCTTGAATTGGCGATGTTAGTATTTTGGCGAATTCCGATTGGTGGGTGAGATTTTGATCCGGGGGTCGGAATGGAATTCTGAGAGTTGCAGTAGTTCCGTTAGGTGATTTTGGATGTGTGTGCAAAATTTCAGATGATTCGGAGGTGTTTTGGTTGGGTTTTTGATCGAATGTGAGTTTCGGAAGAATTTGAAGAACTTAGGCTTGAAATTGATGAGAAATGAGGATTTTTGTGTTGTTGGATGTGTTTTAAGATTTGGAACAAGTTTGAATTGGGTATTGGATCATGTCTGTGCTTTTGGTTGAG